>NW_028259162.1:11212121-11515151 GCF_977971745.1 Zootermopsis nevadensis
TATTGACACTACACATATACTAAATAGAAGACCTATGTACAATATCCAAAAGGACAATAGTATTTTGGTAGGGAACTGAAATTCTATATAGCATATGTTATTTAAAAGAATGTTATTCCAGAACAAAATCAATTCTAAGCTCAGGCCTATACAATTTTAGATTATAACCTGTCTGTTATATTGAAGTAAAATATCGTTTAATATTACAGATTACATATTATAAATTTAAGAGAGAGGTTTATGGAAGGGGTTATAATAAATACTGATATTGAATCATCCCAGGTAACGCCGTCAATTTGATATATACTTGAATATGGAGTATTTTTAATCAAAATATAGGCTATTAAAGGAATTTTCTCCGAAGTAATTTAACGCCAGAAGCCGGACGTTTCTGCATACCAACCCTGGAGCTGGTTATTCCGAAACGTTCTAGGCATAAATGGACCGATTATAATGTGTTTCGCGATAAAATGTACGGTGACTCCGTGGATATCTTAGTAACTCATTATTCGTAATGAGTTTTAATCGCATTGCCTTTGCTCGCCTCCGAATAAACACTGTGGTATAGGCCTAATGAATCAGAGGAATAACATATAGCAGAGAAACAACTGCTACAGATCAATCCATCTGTCTGTGAAAACCAAAGCTTCATCACCACAGGAGACGCAATGGTCATACCTCACGCTCTGCTGATACAGTGTAAGGCAAAAGTCATCTCTGCATAAGGTTACAAGCGGGTAATATCCTACAGTCGAAGCAATTTCGAACAGCCTTCTATCACTGGCAGATTATATATATTTCATTGCTGTGGTGTTCATGGTATTCATTCGTGACTTGCAAACTTTGGCGAAATTGTGTTTTAAAAGGAGAATAATACATTTACAATCCATTTGTGATATGTAAGAAAATGTACACAGAAGAAATTACACGTTATTAATTTACTTCTCCAAGTAAGCGGTTAATAAACGACTCTACACTAAAATTTTACGGAGCACTTAAGTTAGTGCTTTCGTAGAGTACGAGAAAACACAGGTTTCTCACACAGCTGTTTCAGTAAGCTGAATTCCGACGAAAACAAATACCAATAACGGGGACTAGTAATAATTCCAGCATCTTAATTTTATAAACTCAGTAACCAAAAATAAAACTGATATGGCCTCGTGACACACAAACGTATGGACTGTTCGACCGCACCTTCAACCTTGACTGGTTGACCAAGATGCGACACTGAATGGACGGGACAAGCCTGGTAGTAGCTGTAACCCGCTTAACAGTAGTGAAGGAGAAAATGCCTTACCAGCACGGTGTTCTATAAAGTTTATGAGTTCCAAAGCGACACAGTCTAATAAGACGACGGCAGAAACTCGTTGCAGGCAATGAAATATGGACAACTAGTACTGATCATACAACATATTGACACGTGGAATACGAAAGAAACATTCATCTTTAACGTACATGAACGTTTTGGCGCTGTTGAAGCGAAAAGTTACAAAAATGTATTTATTATCTTCACCATGCATGTAACAACTCGAGAATTGGTGACCGACTGTTCATAAAATTTTAAATTTTACTAAATTTGTCGACGCACTCCAATTCTGGTTAAAATCAGACACCATTAACTAACACTTTACAAAAACCTACTTGCCTTTCTGCCCATAACTACAATAACTCGAAAACTTTTCACGCATGAAATTTTCATGTATAAATTCTTACTCATACTTAGGGTTGAGATAATTTGCGTGATCTATTCTGACCCTTACGCAGGCCCTAGGTGACAGTGCCCTAGTACCAAGGCATGAGAATTGCTCCCTGACAAATGTCAAATGTCTTAAATTAAAATTACGTTTACAAGATGTCGGAAACTAACTCTCTTCGTTATCAGGTGCAGAACGAGGAAGGAGAGTACTGTTAAACGATGCTGGCTCCTACTGCAGGACCAGAAACGATATAAACATAATTCTAGACAATGGGCAGTGCCAACGAAACATCGTTACCTTTTATGTAGGCCTATAGTACTAGACTGGCTCTTCAATAAACACATAGCAGAATTGCAATACTTATTTAGAACTTTCGGGAGTATTAAAGTCTTATCACAACGAAAATTAAATTTTACACCTCAAAACAAGGGAATAATTGCTAGAATATTTCTGGATTAACTTCCGAAATTTTTAGAAATGGTAAAGTTTATATGAAGAATCTCAATATAATTCCTTTGTTAATTGTAGATTCAACAGGTTACAGATTCCGACAATGTAGTGCAAGACGGTACCAGCTACTTTACGAGACAGGCAAAGGGCCAAGGGATATCACACAACGAGGCTTATTTTACTTTAAGCGGGGCGTATCTAGTAGGAGTTTAGGGGGCAAGATGTGTATTTTAAAACTCCTCCCACATTGATTCCAAACTCACATTTACGCCTTGCATTCTGTTTTCAAAAATAAAACTCTGACTTTCGAATCTCGGATGCATAACCTCACAGATAAGACGACATTACTTAATTCATTTAACAGCGTGCAGTCCTCATGTGAAAAGTGATTTAACTCACTTGCAACAATGTTAAAGTTATAGCACGAATATTTTGCTTCCCATAATAATTCGCGGTTCAGAGACAGCAATGCACACAGCTCCCACCTGTTAGCCAACGTCGAAACTAGGTGGAGATAACGTCAAGAAATGGAATCTATGCTCAAAAATTACACTTTCTGCAATGATAATTACCTGTTCCTGCACACATTAAAAAATCTTTTCAAACTCACTGTTTACACGAGTTTTATTCATGTAGGATAGCATCACATTCGTGTGAAAAATTAAGGAGCTCAGATGAATAAGTTCTCGACCCACTGCAGAACGCGAAATGACAATAATGTTGTTTACATAAATTAGTAAGTATTAAGCTAACTATGGATGTTTTTAATAAAATAATATCCACATATCTGGCTATCATACCTCGATTAAATTAGCAGTACCACACCAGATTAGAACCACTTAACGTTCACAGTGAAATATTAATATTCTATCTGCAGGATTTGTATACGTTCAATTTAATGACTCTGTCAGCAGCTCAGACTATATGGCGTCGAATTATACGATAATTAGTGAATAATGACTTGAAAAAGATACGAAAGGCAGCGGTAGTGGACACATATGGCTCTATTAGGCACATTTGCCTGAAGGGACTGACAAAGTCTACGAAAATCATGTAAAGACAAGCGGTCTCTGGGTCGTCAATCAAAACCTGGGATCCCCGAAGTACGAAGCATCAGAGCCACTAAACCGCGACATTTGGGGATATTTTACGTTTTAAAATTCTAACACAGCAGATTGTAAGAAGGTAACACATACAATTTCATTATGACCACTTCAAAAGCTCGTCGGGAATAAGTATAAATAAGCAGTTCCTATAAAAGACGATTTCAGTAGAATAAAACTTGACTTACGCACAGCTAACTACAAGAGGCGACCTAATCTACAATAAAAAATATACTGCTAATACACAGTACGTTTCTTTCCTACAGACAGACGCAGAGAAGTAATACCCAAAGAAGGATTGTCAGATATTCAGTTACATACAAACGTGAGCCCTGAATAATAAAAACTATTAGCTAAGCTACGCTAAGTTAAAAACACAGCATTCTGATATAAAAGTAGTTTTCATTGAGATTAGGTGGTGGAACATCAACCTGCAATGCCGACTGAGTCAAACCAGGTTCCTCGTTCCAACAGCATTCACCAGATAGCATTCTGTCTGTATTTGGAGCATTTGAGAGAGTTTCAGGATTACCAACTGTGTGTCGCAATATCGCATTCTGAAAATCAATACAAGCGTTCATACCACGGCGTGCAGATGGCAGAGGTAAGCTGGTTGCAGCATCAAGTTTGTTTACGGTTCTGGCCCGTATCCGAATCTTACAATGTAGCCCATGCGCTTATGCGGAATATTTGCAGGTAAGTATACTTGCCAACAGCGACAAAATTAATATTCAATAACGGAAGTAAACACCGTTTGTTCATTCGACACAAAGTTGTCTAATCTACGTAGTTGGCATAACGTCGTTAAATCACCTAAGAAATGAGAATAGACTAAAAACACAATCAATAAAGCTAAGATGAATCTTAAACTAAACATTTAATTATATCACTTACAGCAAGAATAAATTAAAGTAACCGGAACACAATTCAATGTTACGTTACATTAAAATAGAGTGGATTTGTGGTTATCTAGATTCTGATAAGTGGGGGCAGTGAACTCAGCTGCAACGGCAATAAACAAATATCGTGTCAATTTTTGGTACTTCTAATTCGCTTTGTTTTCTAGTTTTCACCACGAAACGCGTACCTGTTGAATGCCCCCCCCCCCCCCCTCCGATTTCACCAAGAACGTTCTAAAAAACACAAAGCTGAATGAACCCCAAATGAAACAAGCCTAGATACTGAAATGGCGCTGACTCCGCAACAAATGTAATGGTCACAAAGTCATTACTTGGTATTTTGGATGAGGCGCTAATAATCTACGACAGCTTTGTTGTTGGCTCGCCATCCTATTCTGGTCACCGAAGTATTCATTTATAGAGCCGAGCGAGTCACTGGAAATCATGATATGTTGCTTGTTGCTTATCTCTTATTTTATTAAGCAATGCCTTCTGTACTACACTGGTCACATAACGAAAAACGAAAAGTGGCCGTGGTCTGTTTTAAGACGCTGGCTCGAGATTTACCTGGAGGAACAGAGGACATGAACGAAAAACATCGGTTAAAGTAGTCGGCATTGTGGCCAAGAATCCAATCCTGTACCACATAAATACAAAATACAAGTAAGAAAGTAAGACGAAGACTGTCTTCTGGGATGTTGCATCCTGGAGGTCTGTAGAAATTGACGAACGTTTCAGAGAAACTTACTGCCTTCATCACCAGAGCGATAATTAATGCCCTCGCGATGAAAGCAGTAAACACCTCTGAAACGTCGGTAAACTTATACCAGACTACAAGTCGCAACATCACAGAAGAATATCTTCATACTTGTGGCCGTGAGAACCTGAAATCTCACCAAGAGTACGTAAATTTCGCTGTCAGGCAAAGTTGGCAGAAGAGGGTCTTAAGTGGGGTAGAACAGTTTGTGGGCCTGCGATGTGGACATGCCGTGGGTTAAATCAGCACAGAGAACAATTTAATCATTTTGTACGAGTGAGAACGGAGAAAGAAATTATCTTGGCATACGTCCACAAAATTCTCTTGACGCAAGTATGGAAGCCTCGGCTTGGCCAGCCAAATTCAAAGCGCATGAGCAAGGTTAGACCACAAAAGCTCCCGCAATGTTTAAGTTACTCATTGGGTCGTAACGAGGCTCCCGACGATCCAGGAATTACAATTGAGAGACACGGGGCAATGGTAGTTGAGTATCAGCAACCGGTACAAGGAATAAAGAGTTGCCAGATTTTTAATTTTATTAACAAGACAAAAATTCTTGACTCCCATAACTTCTATGCCTTTAGGATTTATGCCCAAATTCTCAAGTCGTAAAGAAACTCTCTGTTTTAGCGTTCCAGACTTGGTCCATCGTGTTTATGAAGGAGCAAATTTCATTCTACAAAACCCTATTAATACTTTTGAGCACATAGGTAGTACAAGATGCCCCCCCCCCCCCCCCATTGAGATTTCCACATTTCACCGCCGAAAACTATAAACATATACTACATGAACACATAACCTGCTTTAGCATTGCACCCAGCGTGATTAGTCTGTAGCACCAGCCCAGAATGCAATGTGAGAGGGGAATATGATAAAAATATATCTGGAGTTGGTCAATGGGAGAAACATTGGATTATTGGATTCAGAAGCAATCCATCATAGTGGTGGTGAGTGCAAAACTGTTTTATGCTGTACGGGGCTGTAAAAAGTGCGAAACACATGGCGCATGATTTACGATTATAGCTATATAACTCAGGTTACAGTACTTTTTTATATATATAAATTTCGCTTATTGATGTGCTGTGCCTTCAATCAATTGTATGAATTAGGCCCATATTTCATCTTCTTGTTTCGCATATGATGTCTGAAATTGATCTCCATGCCTCTGTAAAAAGAAACACTTCTTCCATTCTGTAGTTCACAGAAGAAAGTTGTACAGTATCTCCACATTCACAGCTCATGAACTTAACAAATTCCAATATTAATAACTTGAAGACATATTGAATTCCTTTCTGCCTTACACATTACGTAAAGTGTAAATTTTCACGCAGATTCGAATAACATATTTTTTTCTAAGCAAGCTCTTTGCGATATATCTAAAACGTCGGAGAAATTTTATCAGACTACACGGTGCTACAACCCAAAAGACAGCCATATTTGTACTCACAGCCGTCAGAACCTCAAATCCTACACATTAAAGTACGTCCAGGAGTTAATAGTCACTAACCCCTCCTCCCCCAACGACTTTGCCAGATGTTCAATTGAACCGAAAACGTCGAAAAGCGAAGTCTTGCAGCGGTCTGGATCTGGGACGCTCCGACAAACAACAGGTAAAAGTCGTCTTATTGTGGCAGTGAAATAATGTTCGAAAATAAAAAATGGAACTGGCAATATGTCTGGTTCGAATGTCGACGACAGCTCTGGTCCAGGAGGGATCACCAAATGGCAACTCTACTGGTGATCTGGACTTGAAAAATGACACAGTTAGCAATCCGAATGTATCACGAAAATAAATATTACGTTATTTACTGTGACAGACTTCTTTACAGTAGCTGCAACAGTCTGAAGTTGATGGCAGACGTTGGGAAAATGCTTTCAAAGAGACAAAAATAAATGAGAGCTACAGAACGTCTTATATTCTGCATTTGGTTTCTGCGCAGCCTTCTTCTTAAATAACAGACGGTGAGAACATAAAAAGCTTTAGACAGAAAACATGGAAAACCTAGGAGTTGATGAAAGGATAATATTAAAATATGCGTTAAAGAAACTGGGTGAGGATGTGTCCTGAAGAAGGGATCGTGGCTAAACAATGGTATCTTCGAATTTTAAAATTGAGAGAATTTCTTGATTACTTGAACTACTAGTAGCTTCTCTAGGACTCTGCTCCATGAACTTTAAAATGCATTGTGATAACGGAGGTTTTTGTAATAATGATATTAACAGACTAGTAAAAATAAAATTAAAATTGCCTTTAACTTCGGTTCTAATTTTATAAAGAACCTGACGCTAGATCGAAGCATGAATTGCATTTATGTCACTTCAGAGAAGAATGTGAAAACCGCGAAGTAAATTAAATGTAATTAAACATTTTGAAGCTCAGTAAGTATGTTGTTTATGTTATTACACAAAAATACTAAGTCTGTCTTACTGGGAAAGGTACATCATTTAAATCCATGATAGTCAATCTTGTCGCAAAACCGTCAGCATATTCGTGGATGGGTGGGATCAACTCTTCCCAAAGCCCATAAAATGAAGATACAACATAAAAGGCGCAGAATTAAATAAATGTCGCAATCGAGACTCGACCCCTCGATCTATACATCACCGCAAAAAGTAAGAGTTAAAAGTCCTCGAACTTGAAGCTGGCAAAAAGTACGTCTAACATGTCAGTCAACATCTATCACAAGGTACAACATCCCAGTAAACAACCAGATTCATTCTCGTTTTGAGAACACAACGTCTCGCGCTTTTTAATTTGTTTGTATCCGGCTTCAACGAGAAATATGCACGGCTCGAAGTTCTTCGTTTCAGAAATAAACAGCAGAAGTTCATTTGCTTTTGCGTCAAAAGACAATACAAAATGAGTAGGTACAATACGAAACTAACTAGAGAGATAGAGATTGTACTACTGCAGAATACACACTCCTACTTTTAATCAAACCCTCTGAAGCCTGATCAATAGTAGTTCCTTTATTTAAAGCAGATTATCAAGCAGTGATTTAAGTATCATTACTCACAAAGGCAACAGCCTGTATCGTCAAAGTTTAAAGCTGAAGGGTCAACATTTGTTTGTATCGGCATGCACATTAACATCTGGTAACCCAAAGTTCATCTAAAAATCATTTAAAAATTCAGATCCAACCACAATGGAAAAACAATGCGTATATATTACAAATTCCAAATGGTTAATATTACTTAAATAAATAATGGCTCTTTGTTCTGAAAATCATATGAAACACATCAATACACCCTGTGGGTAAAAAGTTATTAAACCTTAAAGCCAAAATGGTTAAGACTCCACTTAAGATTCAACAGCCCCAAAAACACTGTAACCATTCGTCTTGTTAATTAACAGATATGTCAGTACTGAGAGAAATTTAAAAATTAAAATCACGTACTTAAAAACAGTTCTGGCTACTTTGTCGCTTATTCGCGTGGTCTTATACGAACAACAAGGGCACATCAGGGTTATGGTGTGACCGGATACCACAATCGGCACTCTATGATGGAGACGGGGATGGTTCCCGAAACGTTGGTCTCTTCGTGTAACCAACTAACGCGGCCGATTACCCGAGAAGATTTTATCAAGTTTAGTTGCCGCAAAAGCTTCAAAAAGTAATCATCAACCTACTCCAAAAGCAACCTACATCACGACATAAGTTACAGAACAGCAGCGATTAGGATGTGAGCACACGTGAAACAGATTTCTTCTCTTTGTGTTATTCGGCAGATTTAAATTCAGTTAACATTTCATATGAGTTTCTTGAATAACAGTTGAGATTTATCCAAACATTTTATTACAATTGCTCAAAAAAGTATTAACGTAAAAATAAAAGACGTCAGTTTGTTTATATTTAATTTACAATGGGGCGAAATAAAGTGAAAGATTTATAGGCAGGCAGCTTCCCCAGGGCTTACCTTTACTCAGAAAAGGATTCTACGAAACAGAAGCTGTAGAAGTGATGAGCGTTTGCGTACTCACCTGAAACAAACCGAGAAACATAAAATGTAATTTATGCTTAACTACAAGAGTATAAAAAGTTATACAGTTCCTTTCAATATACTATCGAGGTATCGATTCTTACCCGGAAATACAATTAAACGTGTTTGAATTGTTTTCATAAGAATTAAAGAGGAAATGTGTTTGCATTGCTGTCTCTGGTCTAATTGAAATAGTCTTTAATGGCGCAGATCACTAACAACCGTAAAACCAATACGGAAGTTACTTCTGATTTCTTTAGTTTTAAGAGATTTAATACACCTCTGCATCGTTTCTGAAAAGTTTCATTTCGGTACATACCTCTTCTGGGGCCCACCCAGCCTCCTATCCAACGGGTACCGGGGTCCTTTCCCGGGGGTAAAGCACGGCCGGGGCGTGAAGCTGACCACTCACCTCATCTAGTGCCGAGGTCAAGAAATAGTAGGAGCTATACCTCCGTTCCCCTCCAACGCCTACATGGCGTATAGTGGGACAGTTTTATTTTCTTACCTACTTCTTCCGCAAGCAAAAACGCGTGTAGGCTTCACACAGAACAGCCGGGACTGTTATTTAACCTCAACCAAAATTGGAATTTGTCGTCTATTTTTTTGCAAAACTCTCCGAATATACAATTTCGTGAACCCCGTTCAACGGTATTCGCGCCGTCTGTGATCTTGTATAGACAAAATCAAACCGTCCAACATTTTAGAATAAGGGCCTACTTCTCTCGCCAAAACTGCCCGATTACTTGTAAACGATAAAAAGTGCTTACAGACACAGACAGACAGATATACATCCTAATTATGTGTTCGATTTACCCACCCCGCACAAGAACACATAAAATATCTTAATCCTGTATTTTCTACGTTCATCTCCAGCTGAGCAAAAGAGCAGTACGGCATGGCTTGTTTTGTGAGACATGATAAATGCGTCCTCTGTCACTCCACACACAACAGAAAGCAAACCTTGTCGAGGGAGGGCTGTCATGACGCACTGCGTGACGCTTCGATTCGCCTAGTTTAACAGCAGCTTTAACAACAGATTTACCGAATAGACGCTCTCTCATTCGGAGTTCGTGCCTCGCTTGTTCCTGTAACCAAGCAATCGCTTCATTACTCTACGATCAAAACAAGAACGGAATAACAGTAGAGTTGTAAAATTCACAGTAGACATTAACTTTACAAATTCCAATACGTAACAGATCTTTTGTGCCACTGCAGTCAAGACGGGAACGAAATAATTTGTCTCCCGATTTGTATAGTCGAGCAATTTATACACTTTTTTCCGCAGTGAACTCCATCACAGAAAGCGCAAATGCGCGACATGAAAATGAGAGAAATAACATCAGATAATTTCTGATTCGTTCTATACTTGAGCTGATCAGAGCTAAAGTAAACAAAGGAATGAAAGAATTGTTGTAGATGCATGTTTTCAATTTATCCAATGTAACCGATGAAAAAAACATTTATATAACAGATAATGAAATTTCCTAGAAAGCACATCAAATTTTCATACATTTTTCATTTTGGTATTAACAAGTAACCTCATTCTACACAGCATTAAAGGAAGCACGTAAACATTCACCAGACTATACAGTGCCTAATACCGGAAGGAAGTTATCCTCATACTCGCTGTAGTGGAAACTTCGAATTTCAGAATTAAAATAAATTGCTTTATACCACTTCGAAAATCAGGGTTCAATTAAATCAAAGGTATTTTCGCTTCTCAAATAAACATTCATTCCTTTATTATAACACATCCCACTTCTGTTAACTCTTACATAAACAAACGTTCTAGCATTTTACTTTCGCCGCAAAATTTCGTCTTGCTTAAGTTTATCATCTCACTCAATGGCACTAAAACCAACCTTTGTTTATTCACCAATCGAAAATTTATTTTTGCTACCACTTTTTACGAGGTCCATCCAGTGGTACTGGGGACTCTTTAGATGGGATAAAATTTAATCTCGGCGCGGAGTTGACCACCCACATTCACCTACGAAGAGGTTACGAAAGCGTAAAGTTTGACGTTTTCATGGTAAATGAAATCCAAAAGTAGAGATATAAGTTCACATTTAACCACAAAAGTACTGATTTAATTTTCTTTAATCACACATGCGGTTTGATGCGTCTAACACACTCACTCAAGATGCAGCCGGCTCCAATTCCGGTAGACAGCTGCAGAACGTGACTGAAATTTTTGTGGTTTCTTGCCGTTCCTCCTGGAAACTTGGAACTGTAAACAACGCCAACCACTTTATCCAACTTGCTTCCCTATGTAGAGGTAAACTGATACATTTTTGGACATGGTCTTCAGCTTAGAGCGCACAACATCAGCGTCAGACTTACCGAGCACAACTTCTTACATTGTGCTGTATTCTGACGAAAACGAAACTGTAGATCTAAAAACAGTTCACTACATCCAGTCCACTGCTAATGGTATACAGACAGAGAGAAATGGAAGGGACTGGCTATTATATTGACTCTAAACCACGAGAAAATACGATATGAAGACTCGCAAGAACTGCGATATAAGGTGAAAGTGATCAATCATGTATTTTATTTTATACCAGTTTTCAGCTTAGAAGTTTGTAGAGCTGATGGTAAATAATGGACAACAAAAAAGGAGTAGAATGAGTGGAAGCAGAAGAATGGCAAATCTTGATTGAAAATATGGCGAAAGTAAGGTTGGAACTTTGTTGACGACCGTACAGTAGAAACAAACCATTACAGAATTTGGAATAACGATAGATTTACAGCAGAACGACGAGGTAAAATTTTGGCTGTTGTCGGTCGAAATTTTCATTTAGTCCACATACAAATGTATGGAACTCATCTACCTTACACGGAGTACCTTCATTAACACAGGAACACTTACGCTGGATAATAAAAATTGTAAAATATAGTTAAAACACGTATCCCGTTTCTCTCAGATTAGTCATACGTATACTAAAATTATATTTCTATCCTACTACTATTTCTACCCAAGTCCCATAAGGTAAAAATCATTACGCGTTTTATAATAATTAGTTTTCTGCTGCAGACATATTTCTGCGAAATAACAGAATATAACGTCTTGTAAAGAACTAAATTTGCTGAAAATCATAAAAAAAAAGGAGTTCGAGAGCACTTGAAGTGGAAGAACAAGAAGACCCAAGTCATTGCTGCGTAGACTCACAAAATCCTCATTAGGTTACTCTGAGATCAAAATGTCAAAAAATAAGAGATTGAAAAAGACGACATCATTCTACGTGAGAAATTTACTTTCGGGAATCATTCGAAATGTGATTCCTGTGCCCATTTATTCCACAGCACAACCGTATTAAAGATCACAATTTTCTTCCTAACTGTAACCCTGGAGGTTAGGTAATATTTATTAGGCAGAGAACATAGCGTTCACATAAATCTTCATGTTGTTGGCTCACGCACAGAACAAATTATTGTTTTATAAAACTTTCTTGGGAGAAGTTGAATCTAAACGACCGTGGCGAAGAAAATGGCATGGCAAGTTGGTATGCCTTAAATTACGAAAACCGTGGTTATTAAAAAGTAATTAAAGAAATTAATATCGGGGAGGCTTATCGAATTTATTCCCTCACTGTGTTCGTGAAACTCATAAAACGCAATTCGCTTCATGGAGAATTGAATTAAAACGTGAATGAAGCGCAGAGTCGGTGTGGTATGGATAAAAACGTCCCATTTCTAAAACACAGAGTGCCCAAAAAGCAGCAAACTCATAGGATAAATACTCGTTTATATCTTCCATCTCCGACCACGATATATCTACGTCATACACGTCATTTATTGATAGCAAAAAATAATGTTTTAATCTGAAATATTTGAGGGATTTGGTATATTACATGAAAACTACTGCTGTTATCCATTCAGCCTGCAGAACAAACGATGAAGCTGTGACAATGGCAGAATTACAGCATCCTCTGTACCTCGTGCGCAGAGGCCTGAGACCAGCGATAGTTCGGTTTTCTCTGACCTCCTCGTAGTCTGAGAATGTGATTAGAATTAATGATACTGCGTAGGGTGGACACTCTGTCTGCGTAGAACGCTAAACACGTGCACGGTTTTCAGTTAAGTTATCGTATACACACAATATGCCACTTTACTTACATCTCTTCACGAGTCATATATTCCTACTTAAATTCATCCCAGGGTTATCTTAATTTGCTTCATGACTGCACTCAGTCAAATTTCGATTTGTGCTGGTTGTTTCAAAATCCGTGTTTTCAGTTCTTACATTACTTTGTAAAAACACTGTTTATATTTGCATTATGCAGTTCTTAAAACAAAATTTATTGGTATCAGTATCAGAGTTATGAATGAGTAGTTAGTTTTAAAATATTGTTCATATCAAACAAGTACAAAATATGAGCACAGCGTAACAATTATGGTACGTTCGCTCTGTTATTGCCTTTATAATTCAAATCCGTGAATACCAATTTCTAATGATCAGTTATAAACAGCTTAAAACGAGAGAAGCGAATCATCAAGGACGTTAAAATAGTCACAGTCCGACTAAACTCCAGTTATGAGATGACAGTAAAAAAACCGACATACGTTCACAATTTTTAGTAACACTCCCCAATATGAAATTTTGGGAAACTGTACAGTTGTTCACGATTAATTACGTACAAGAAACAGACGGTCTAATCAATTTTAATAATCACTCCGCAGGGTTGCGAAGGCGCCTGAAATTAAATTTACTTCTCAAGATTTAACGCCTTGTTTTTGCGCTGGGAATTTAGTACCCACAGTATCCACAATAAAGTTCTCTTCGACAAACTCCATGAAACAAAATTTCATGAGACGCCTCAGTGCTTATCAAGATATTTCCTGCCCTTTATGCAACTCGTGCCAGGAACGGGTCAATAGGCCCAAACCTTTAACTATATAATGATACATGCAGAAGATATACACAATTACACAAAATGTTCCCAGAAAATGTCACCCAGTTAACCGCATGTGAAAGCGTTTATCAGTCTTTCCGTACAATATTACGTACTCTTATAAAGTTGCCTCCATCATTAAAAAGTTTTCTTATTTTGCCGTCTAAATCCCTGGGTGACTATATACACTTAGAAATAGCGTCTATGCAAAGACGAGTGATTTCATAGTAGTAGAGCTGAAGTCAAAGGCACGGACTAACGAGCATCAGAGGGTTTCAAGTTACTAGAGTAATTCTCAATTCGATTCTACCCTCACCCCACAGACCTTGGTCCCTCGGGTCATCCCCAACAACCAGAACAGATTCCATTATTCAAATTATCCACCGACTCATAAATACCTACACACACTACACCCTAGCCTTTGGAGAGAATAAGATAAATTCGGGGTAAAAAGGCCGTAAGAAAAAAATAAATACATAAAAAGACATTTAACTGTATTCCTAACTTGACAATAATTTAAGCTGTATGCTTCATTTAAACTAAACATTCACTACGCAGAATTCGATGTCATGTTGAACTCAAGAGTCTAAATTTAATATTGCTCACCCTAATCAACATCAAAGCTTCCCAAAAAATAATGTTTATGGCAAAGCAGACAAACACAGGGAATGGAAGAATAATTTACTATAATGAGAAAGAAATGTGAAAGACAAAAGTGTAATTGAATAGGGGGTAAGGGGCTTCGTAAGTTTATGAAAGAGGACACTAAATGGAATATTTATCGAAGCTTAAAAGAATGGGTTTTCCTCACAAAGATATACAGTACAAAAAGTAGAAAGGTATTTAGAAACACTACAGATGGCTCAACTCAAATTAAAATAAATATTAATTTGCATCTCTGTGTTCATTTCTAGTGCATTCAGAAGACGCTGTGTGACTTATAAGAACGGAATCGAAATAAAGAGAACGCATGAATCCCCACATAGCTGTGCCCGCTCTGTAATGTTCCAAGAAACAGAATTACAAAGCAAAGTACAGTATTTTAACAAGAATACTACAAGCAGTCTCTCCCATATTCAAGAGCACAGAAAGTCTGGCTACAGCTCAAAGGCAAACTGACGTGAAGTTAAGAATAAAATACCTTCTCGTTTCCTTTCTGTGTTTTCGTTTATTTAAGGCCGCTTAACTTATACACAATTAATGAACACAAAATGTCAAGATTATTTTATTATACAAATAGCAACACAAACTTGTACAACAGCCGCTTTTACTCTACCCCAGATGGAAAGCGATCACCGCATTAAATTACGCGTTCGTGTGGATTGTCACATAGCGAAATAGATGGCATTACACAACAACGCGAGAATATCACAGCACAGTATACCTACGAAGAACTTCAATCTGCACTTGGAGAAGAAATTCTCAGCTAGAGCATAATCCCTGAATTGTTTGCTCGGTTTAAATTGAAAAACATTTAGAAAAATATAATGCTAGTACATTTAAATGCTGTATGTTTGGACATGACCTTCAGCTTCGAGCGCACAGTTATTTGCAGCGTCCGACTTTAACTTCTGTGCACACAAGGCCATGTTTTTTCTTATAGCGATACCTACGAGTCTACATGTCGTCACAGCTCAGAACATCAACATCAACATATTCACCGCAGTAAAAACCTCAAATATTATATAAAAATTTAGACATATTTTAAAGATAAGACGGCGAACGCTCGAATTCGAATGTACGGACAGCAATATAAAGATCCCGACGGCCAATACAAAAAATTCGTTTATTTAATGAGTGCATTCGAAATTCCACCTCCGTCATATCTGCTGTATTCTCGATTCGCTTCCAGTCTGCGGTAATTAGTTTCTAAAATTGTAATTGTCTTCGTCCTCGTATTTTGTTTAAAATTCTCCTTAAAGCATCACATTTATAACGAAGCCTTTCGATGATTTAAAAAAAAATTAAATCCGTGGCGTAACAGCTCCAGAGAGCCAAAGCCGACTAGCTTGACTGCTGGCCTCACGTTCACATGCCTAAGCAGAAGTGAACGATCATAGTGACGTATGGTCAGCACGACGAACCACCAGCCATTGCTAGCTCTCCTGACCGGATTACGCTACTGATTGTAGCTCCCCAATTTCCTCACGATGCTGGGTTGGCACCGGTCGAAAGCTCATGAGAAAATTTCTTCTCCCCCGAGACTCGAACCAGCGCGCATTCCGAATAGCCGGCCCGAAGCATGATGCCTCAGACCGCGCGGCTACGGCGCGGGACTCTTTCGATGATTTACTCCACAGAAACATCTCAACGAATTCCTTTGCTGTGTTTAAAATAATTATGACGTGATTTATGACCTATTTGCCGTTAGTTAATTCTTCGAGCTCCATAATTAACACTATTCCATCTTGCGATGTACTGTCTGATGAAAGTTACATCCAAAATAGTGCATATGTTAAAAATATGTGGAGCTTTAAAACCATTTCGCACATACGGTTTCATGACGTAGTACTTTGTCACTCAGATAACTTTACGTCTGATCAACCACGAAACAAAACTTTATCTTGCTTAGAGCACCTGCCGTTCTGTTCTGATTCATTTAATTATTTAGGAGTGAAATAAACACGTCCTCTCATTTCAGCAATTGAAGCCGACAATTCCTGATTTTTCAGTAACAAAAAATGAATCTCTGTCATTTCTGTGAAATCAGCTGGTATAAAATTGTCCTTTGTAAGGAAAGTATTGACACCTTCAGTATGATATTTATTCTTCTGTTAGTGTTTTCCGTTAGTAAAGAATAACAGAAGAATAAATATCATACTGAAGGTGTCAATACTTTCCTTACAAAGGACAATTTTATACCAGCTGATTTCACAGAAACGACAGAGATTCAGGTGGAGCTATACTATGCTGACATAACGTCCCTTACGGCTAAACCAGGAAGGGAACACGTAAATTCAGGTGACATGTGTGGGTGCATGTAGGCCTACATCAACGTAGGTTGCAGTCAGTGAATAACCAAGCTTCCTCGATGATGCTAAAAGCTTTCATTACTACGTGAATGACGTATATACTTTTCTACAGGGACAGGGACTAAATGGGGCCGAACACTCAAGCCACTGCTAACGACACTCAACACTGTTAGCAAATAATACAATTATAAGTTACAGAGTGGGCTGGACTGAATGAAACAAGGCAAGCAAGGGAAATATTGTCAGTTTCGCTTGGCCGTGAAATTATATTATATTACGAAGCGTACATTTTGTGTGCACTATTAAATTTCTTCAAAGCCTCCAGTAGGTACATTATTAAAACAGAAAGATAAATAGTATTTTAATAATATTGTTTTATTGTTATTGTCTCCTACGAAGTTACGGCTTTAAACTCCAAATCTGACATCAAATGTACTTTTTACCTAAATGGAAACTATGGCCTATGCAAGTTTGACTACAAAAAAAATTAATAAATTGGTGAATGTGAAAATACTGGTGTTATAGTTCAGCCGTCAACGAATAAAAAGCACGAGCGAAGTAAGTTTACATATTCAACAGTTTATGTGGAGTTGTAGTGAAGGAAATGATAAGTGCACAGATACGAAAATACGTTTATTTTCTTTGATTCTTTATTTCTGTATTAATGTAATTTATAAACTATAGAGTAAGCGAAATAAACACAAACAGTTTTATAAGTCTCTCCTTTTCTTTCTACATAATTCTGTAATATTTAATCATTATTAACGAGTAGTTAGTACACTAGTGTATAAACTTTAATGATTAACTAATTTATCATGTTACGTAGTTCTTCTATATGAATTCCAAAAGTGAGTGAATGACAGATGCAATTATGAAAACAATGGGCAATAAAATAAAGAAAACAAAAGAAAAATTGAATAGCTGCACTATATACAGCAAACTCATATTAGTACTAACCCTATAACCCCCCTCCCCCCACGCGCCAAGGCTGACTGGCCACAAACGTGTGTAACGGTCAACGAAGTTCAGTGCATTAGAGGTCGGGTGACGAAGTGCCCATTCCAGAGACCACGCTGTTAACAAACACCCTGCAGAATTAGTATCGTACAGGAGACGTCCTTAGCAGAGACTCGTGATGATGTCTCGCCCGTTCATGCTCAAAGCACCGTGGCGCTTCACACTCCCGATACGTAATTATATTGTACCTGTTCCAGCACTTGAGGACAGAAGACGTTCTACAGTGCCTTCATAGCAACACTCCTCCAGCGGAGAGCGAAAATGTGACTTCTCCTCTGATATGACGCTTCTGACTAGAACAAATTTTTTCTTTAGCTAATTTTCGTGTTATGTCTCTCTTATTAACAGTTTATTGTCTTCGTGGCAGTGTTTCTTATGTATAAAGTGAAGCTTAGTTTAAATACGCGTTTGGCCCAATATGATACTCTAAATGCTACATCCTTTCAGGCTGAAACCTAAATAGAAGTGACTATTTGGAGGACCTAGATGTAGATGGCAGGGAAAGCCTGTGAAGGGGGTGAACTGGATTCATATTCTCATAATAAGGACCAGTGGCAGACTTCTGTGAACACAGTAAAAGATATTCCGAGTCCTTAAAATTCGGTGAATTTCTGGAAAGGCAAGTAAATATTAGTTTTTCAGTAAGGACTATGCCACATGGAGTCATGAAGTTATATTGATTAATTAGCTAATTATACATGCTAAAATGTATATAATAATAAAATTAATCATACAAAATACAATTAAAATAGGTCTGTCTTTAAATGTCATGTTCCAAAACAATCTTACATCATATTAAATATTCTTCTCGTAACGGTTAATCTCTAAAATGAATCTGATGATGGATACCGATAATAAAAATGTACAAAAATTCTTTCCATCTTAATAATAATTCCTGCAACACGGTCCTATATCAACGCAACGTTTCACCTTTTCACTTTTCAACGCAAATAATCCGTGTTCTCCTGTAGTGTCTGTGGATAATTGTAGAGTATTCTGCATAAACAGAAACATAAATGCGTAAATTATATTTCATTAGAGAAAAGAGATCTCTGGCGTTGTACGGGGAGATGAAATCAGGGTGGGGTAGACAGGGCTACATTGGTTGCTGTACGAGGGTGGAGAGGGAGGGATGGGCATGGTTCAGAGCGGGTATTTGGAAGCTGAGAGGGATGAGGGGGGGCATGGATGGGAAAATATGCCCTTTATGTGGGGCGACAGAAAGCAAGATTCACATACTATTAAAGTGTACGGAAACCGGGAGGTGGAGGGAACAGCTCCTGAGGAACAAGTGGTTCACCGTTGGCGAAGAGTTGGCCTTCAAGAAAATTTTAAGCACTACGAATGACACGGAGGTCAGGGATGTAGGGAAACTTCTGTACAAAGTAAGATGTAAAAGACAGGTCAAAATTAGGAATTTAGAACTGCCACTGGGGTAGAAGGCACGAGAACAATACGGAAGAGTTATGTAAATAGTATTAGGGATTAAGGAATAGTCATGTAGAGTAGCATTAGTGAATAGTTGTAGTAAGCAGTAGTGCGAATAGTGCTACGTATGTAAGGACTGTGGCCGTAAAAACCTGGTGTTAGGCGGCCACAGATCTCTGTATATAGTCTAAACCAAATATACGTAACAGCACATGTTACATTTCATAATTAAGTTGACATTAATTTCTCGGAACTGTGTTTATTGCTGGTTTTCACGTATGGACGCAAAAACAAATGATTACCTTCTCACCCCCCCATACTTATAAAAGTTCTGCGTTATCCAATACGCATCGACGCATAAACCAACAAAACCTACACATAACGTAAAATCAGGACTGAATTAATGTGCATCAGGAACGACAAGCAATCAGCCGTCATATATTTTATGAGCAGCATATGGAAAATAATTAAAAATTAACCAGGGTCTACAGTGACACGCAATTGTGGTGCAATTACATGTAATTTATTACCAATACCAAACCAAACATTGATTATACGATTCGTTTGACGCCCATACACCGAATAAATGTCCTGTAACAACGATTCCTGTCGCTTATTAACATCAGACATGAAATAATTTTACATTACTTTAACTGTATACGACTCGAGAACGAATAACGGAAGAAATATCGACAATAAACCATTATCGGCTGTAGCCGACCACTCTACGTTTTAAAAGAGGACCTGGGATTCGATATAATGAAAAAATTACACGTAAATAAGACGCACACACGCATACGAAGAACCCACATTACTTCGGATCCAATATGACACCCTATAAATGTGGAATCCTGTGTTAACACTTTCCTTCAGGCAAAGTAAGTAAAGCGTCCCGCTACATGCCTATGCAGGCACTTGGGAGGAGCGGAGGTATAGCTCCTACTTTCTTGACCTCGGCACCAGATGGGGTGAGTGGTCAGCATCACGCCCCGGCCGTGCTTTACCCCCGGGAAAGGACCCCGGTACCCATTGGACAGGAGGCTGGGTGCTTGCCTTCAGGCACAGGCCATAAAAAATTTCTAGCTTTTTTAAAAATAAGAATGGGCTTCGTGATTGCTCTATGGACAGTGCTATGGGAAAGCTACTTCCACATGAAACTTTTTCGACGCCTCCATCAGAGGTGAGGCTGTTTATTGCAATCTGGTTACGAGAGACAGTCGGAAGCCTGCTTCAACACTTGAAGCTCTTACTGGTTGATTACTTTTATTACAATGTTTGTGCGAAAGGAACTGCTCTCTCTGAAGCCCCCTTTCATATTGATTGAAAGGAAAATTACAGCTGACAGAAACGATTAGAGATTTATATAAAGAAATAAGCTTCAAGGAAAATCGCGTCTGTCAGTCTGTCTCTAGCTTCGAAATAACTTTACAGCTTGTGTAGAAGAAAGGAAAATTGAAAGGCCAGACAGGAACAAGTTAAAAACTAAAATGCCCCTTTTATGTTTTAAATTGTTTCACCAAAATAGGTTGAGAAGTAATCTCAGAAATTAAAAGTTGTAAAATCGAGTTAGCTAATTTTATTCAACATCTTAGAAATATGTTGGGAGCAGGCTAGTATCAACGAATCTGAACCTCAGCAACGAATAGCCTAAAAGCAGTTGGTAAATATCGTTTCACAGACAACTTGGTGCTCAATCCATACACTATGCATTTATCCACGTAACTAAAACTGCATTAGCATAACTCGAAGGTACAATACGGCTAATATCAAAGACCCCACTGGACTCGATCTGAGTCACATCCACCCACATCGCATTCTCATTGCCTCTCTTCCTAAGATCCGCCTTAATGTTAACCTCCCACCTCCTCGGAAGCTCATAAGGACAATTTTTAAATGTTCCTAGCCAAATTTCTGTACAGGAAGGCAAAAAAAATAATAACAATAATAATAACCCACAGCCGCTTCAAATGTATTTAACTAGTCCCTATTAAACATTCAAGGGTCGAACTACAAAGGACAACCGTCCTCGGAACAGCAAACATCTTGAGGAAGATATTAACTTAACACAAGTAAAAATAGTGTAACAACTACTAATGGGAAAATATTTTCAATATAAAAGGGCACATATCTAGAAAATCGACTGAAATATTTATCAGTTGGTGGCCCCACTAACATGTTTGTACAAACGCGATGGTGGAAATCGCCAACGCAAACAGAAGACAAGACCAAGATTTAAATAAGGTCGTTTGAGGATCACTTGTCCATCCGGCGAAGCAGATATCGTCACAGAGAAGGAATACAAGGAGAGGGGACAGAGGGCTTCTCTGGCAGCGCGATTCTGAAACATCACGATTTCTCCCGAGAACTGGTTCGCCAATCTACCATGAGAGTGGCTTGTCGACGTGGAGTACGATCACGTATCAAGTTCCAAACGTAGAAGTGAAGTGCAGTTTGGCCAGCCTGTCACATTCCCATGAGTAATGATAACAGAACATGAAATATGTAGCTATGTGCTGGGCACAACAGAGAGAAATCACATCACTCGCCCGAAAGTGTGTAGCTATACGGTCCCTACAAGCTGCTGCTGAAGACCAGAAATCTGTTGCTATAAGTCCCTGGACTGTTACTCAGTCAGCTTTTAAACACGTTTACAATGTACTGCACTGTATCTGCAAACAATTATATAATTAAATTAAATATGAAAGTTAATTTAACACTATCTCTGCTATAAAACAGCGTCTTCCTCGTACCCCAATTGTGAGCAGCTACTGTGCAATATATTGTATTAGTTTCACATTGCCCTGTTTACAAGCGTGTTGTGAATTCCAGTGGAGTCCCAGAGCAGAAAGAAAGTCTCATCTATTCTTGCCCTAATGTTTTTAGATTCCACACCATGGATATCAATTTGCTGTAAAAACCAAAAATGAACACACAAACACACACACAGATAGAAAGAGAGAGAGAGACGCCCAATCGTAAGGAATTTCAGATTTTTAATTGCACTAAACCAATAACGAAGTACATCTAAAAATTACCGGCACAATACAACATAAAAATGGAACACGACGAATCGAAGAATACCAAGGGAAAATCACGAGAATGATTGGAAGATAATATCAATGGGCTGTAATGGGTTAAAATGGCTGGCTGTTCCATCAAGCATCAACAAAATGAAATTCAAAAGTGTACCCAGTCTTGTTCATAATATACTTCACAGAAAAGATTAACCTCCTGTCTAGCGTAGTTTTTGTCTTTTAAAACAGATGTTTCACTCTCAGCAATGGCGAGGGATTGGCGCATCAGTAAATTGTCACCTCCGGTTGTAACGCTGTAAATTGGAAAAGAAAGATGCTTTGATCTACTTCGCACAGGCATCCGGGGAGTTAGTACGGCCGCTCTTTACAGCTCAACTTATTTTGTGGTATTTTTATTTCAAATATAAACAAATTAGTTTTCCTGACTTCATAATACTATGAAATGCATTATGAACACAAGCTACGCATTTAATATGATGGCAAATATTGCTCTACGGTTTAAGGGCGATTTCAGATGATAGTTTCTCCTACTACTGAAATTGTCAAAGTCATGTAGTGTGAACGTAACAGATGCTTAATACTAGAAACGATGAGCTCTGATTTTGTTTTCATAAAATGTTGCTACCTTTGAACCAATGACGCACTACAACGTGGTAGGAAATTTAGAGCAATATAGTTAGTTTTAATAAGGGATCAGCGCACGGATTAATGGTACTTGTAAGATATCGCCGAGCTTCGGTGACCATTATAAATACACACGTTGGCCGTCAGCCAACTGCAGTACGAGACGGGTGGGAAAGAAATGGCGGGGGGGGGGGGGGGGCACAGACACTCATAAACACACACACACACAGGGAGAAGGGCTGAGGTCGACATGTTGACTCAATACACCAGTCAAACATTCTTCAACAAGAGAACCTGCGACTAACCACGTCAGAGCAGGTTCTCCACTCATCTCTCTCATTTTTGCTGGGAACAATTGTCGCAAATAACTCATTAGCCTACATACGACCTCCACTGTGAAGTGAAAATAACCTTAAGAAGCTGACGCACCTCTAAACCCGCAAACAAACAAACAAACAAGCAAAGCTTCGTGAGAACGACCGGTTTAGACCTAGGCGGTTTTTCCACCGCCTTGATGGGACGTAAGGTTGAATAAGAACTGAGCACATAGGCGGTTGTGTCACCATGGCGTTTCTATTTTTAACACGACATGCTTCATTTTCGGGGCGACGTGGAAGACGATCGGCGGTTGGCGGTGTCAATGGAAATCAGTGGCGAAACAACCGCCAGGCGGCCAGTGTCTGAACAACCATCTTGACGGTAAAGCATTTTATAGTGAGAGATTGATAACTGAACTGAAAAAAAAGGTCGGCACTCTACAATAAAGTAATAACGGGGAGATGT
Organism: Zootermopsis nevadensis; assembly: GCF_977971745.1. Lineage (NCBI taxonomy): Eukaryota > Metazoa > Arthropoda > Insecta > Blattodea > Termopsidae > Zootermopsis > Zootermopsis nevadensis. Next base: position 11,235,766 of record NW_028259162.1, read on the forward strand.
GATAAGAACTGCAACATTTTTATAGATACGCAAAGTCTCCATAAAACTCCTGAAACTGGCCGTTCCGCAATCTTTGGTATACAAGTGGATGCATCCAAAAATTTTTTATACACTTTGCCGTAGCTCCCAGTAACAAAGCGCACACAACAACCAACTCAAAAAAACTCCATGCTTCAGCTTATCAGTATAGTGCGCGTACCAACTGTCTCCGTTCATACACTTGAGTGTTGCATTAAAATTGGTCCGAATACCGACGTCACTTTCAGATTGTGTTCGATATCTGCAGAGAAATAAAAATTACAGCAGTACTGAATATTACGGGAAATAATGTTTTCGTTTGTCAGCATTGACGTTTCACTTCCGACGGAGGAGCAGAAGAACGGGTACTTAAATCTGGTATGATTGATACACATATTGGGCTATACCTACATATGGGAACTCTTCAATGTTAATCAATTACACCTACGGTTACATGGGTGCAAGGTGTCAGACAACGGCCTCATAAATTGAATATTAACGGTGACCTATAGTTAATACAACAGTCCTCGACTTATAAAGATAAAGAATAATGATAATAAAATGCATACCTTCCGCTTCGCTCGTCTTCCGAATGCGAATTCGCTAACCCGAGATCTCTCAACAGTCTCTTTAACTAAATTTGACCCTCCAGTTAAAAACCCCCCTCCAAAATGTCCTTCCAAATTCCCATCAAACGTAATCCTTCAATCTGCTGATGATGCAGAAGATCGCGATGATATTCCATCATCCTTCCTTCAATCCCCATAAAGTGCGCTTCAATCACTTCGATGCCTCCTTCACCAGGGTGGTCGCCCTAAAGATGGAGCAGTAAGAGCCTCTGAAACGTTGACAAACATCTACTAGACTACACGGCGCTACAATCCAGAAGACAGCCATCTTGGTTTGTCTAATCATGGACATGAGGCCCATTTTATGTGAAAACTGTACGTTTGGCTTGCGGGAAACCGGCAAATGGTGATTAAGCATGATTGTAAGTCACATGGCTATTCTAACATCAGGTTGAATGAACCAATATGTTACTACATGCACGTTGTCATATGGAATGCAGTTTATAATGACGAAAGTATTCGGGGGTACAAATTCCTTTCCACGTTTTCCCCTAGTTTCCAAACCGCAACTGTTACCAACACTAGAAGACTAATGTCCCTCGTTCGAGTTGGTTTTGTTCTCAAGAACAGGGAATGGAAACATAATAGAATGCTCAGACAACCCAGATTGATTTTGTTCGGCGCGTTCCATGGTGGTTGACGGGTCGGGTTGGGGTACAAGGACGGAAGCTGTGATAGCAACACGATCAAAAGCATTTGAGGGGGGTGAGGAGTTGGAGGACGACGACGACGTAACTCCGTCGATCTATGGCACTGTGTCGGGCACTTCGCCAAGCCAAGACACGGTTATACGACGGACAGGTTCAAAACATGATGGCAATCACTGTCAAATGAAAATGTTTACCTGCACGTCAAACGCCTTATGATCTCAGCAAGCAAAACGGAACATTCGCCCATTCACGCACTTACTTTACGTAAGAAAAATGTCCGCAAAGCAAAACATAAAATAAGACAGAAAAATACGATCCAGAATTATACAATATTTAAATTAAAAACAGTGCCTGCTAACAATTTGCCGTGGAGTATAGCAAATTCAGTGGAATTTTGTTTATCAGGTGCCTGGTCCATATGCTACTTCTCCGGTTCCAAGGTGTGACGGCGTCACACCAATCAAGAAAATTTCTCGGTATAGTTCCTCCATAAATGTGGAACATGTCAAAGGGTTGTCTCCGTCTAAAAGCCCAGAAAATGTAATTTACACAACAATTTCTGTTAGAGAAAGCATTTTATAAATTTTCAGTATCATTGCCATTATACTATTTTTCATGTTTACGGGCTTTCGTGTTCAAATAATATTTCTAAGCTTTCCTCTCATTACTTAATAAATACAACCAGTTTAATTTATTAAGCGTTCTTTGCGTATAGTTCATTCTGGTCTGTATCAGTTCAACACAAAATCTATTTTAGATAAAACTCAAACTTTCTCATTACCCTGATCATGGATACCACAAACAGCTGTGAAACGTTGGTCAATTTCTGCCAAACTACACGGCGTAACATTCTAGACGACAGCCATCTTCACATCTGAATCAGCCAAACTAATTTCATGAGTACACTAGCTAGGATAGTGTTTTTTTAATACTGTCCTTCTAAATGAATCATAAGTTTTCTTAAAGTCTATAAATTTCCGATGTACTGAGCTCCCACTTTTTCCGATATGTGAGGAATGCAGAATATCTGATCAACATTCCAATGATTACGTCGAAATCCACAATAATGATCCTAAAAAATTTCATCGACGCATGGAGTTAACCTTAACAGAAGAATGTTGGATAAAATTTCGTACTAAGTAATAAAAATGGTATTCCTGGATAATGAATACATTCAGTTTTATGGGGGTTTTCTCTTCCAGATAGGTACAATGACAGATTCCTTCCTTTGATATGTAAATTCTTTCTTATTAGAAATATAATGAGGTCTCAGAAGTTTGTGGACCTAATGTATCTATTATGCTGGAATTTTATCAGTAACTGACAATTTGTTCCGTTAAACGTTTAACAGAAATCTTAACCACAAACTAAACAGACTCTGGCACTAATTTCTCAGCTGTAGGGCTACGTGTTTCATTTTGCCTAACAACTTTAACCACATGAACACATTGCACCAACACGTGTATACATTATAGAATACTGTGCAATGACTTCCAGAAGGTATAACCATGGTCGACAGACATTCACCGTTTGGTGATTCAGGTTCCATATGAAAAGTTATAATGAGAACGTTACTTCCGCGACCAATTTCAACGCCTGAAAAATCAAGGTTTATTATCGATGACAACGGTTAATTCGTACAGGCCTATTTATGGTCGTCATCCATTTCATAAAAAATATACTACGTCTTAAATTAAATACAAGGAAAAATAATCTTCTTCAAATATCTTAACAAAGTAATTTACTGCATATTATTTACCGAGGAGGAAAAGAAAGTCCGAGAATTTCAAAACTTCTGATTCTAACTCCGTAACGATTTCTGACAGTTTTAATTAGAAATTATCCCAACATCCATTTTACAAAGTTCTGCAGAAAGCGGCAGCTATTACGAGTCAGGAGCACTATTGCAGTCCTCGGAAATCCCTACAGATTTTGATCCATTAGTCTGGCAAAACAGATCCTTTGTTCCAACTTCCTGCCTTACGAGCTCGCAGGGACGTAATCCATCGCATAAATGAAGATAATGAAGTATAAAGTAGCAGTAATTTTGCGTAATTCAACAACTTCGTTGTTTGACTCCCGATTCATCTTGGAAAATAAATATATGTATGGGAGGATGCCTTTTCATGACATCCTTAAACTTGACAGATGAGATAAAAAGACTAACATTTGATTATTGGCTGTATTTTAAGCCTTAACACAGAGAAGCTAATGTAGCGGATATTTTTTTAAAAACAGATCCCTGCCTAAAATAAAATTAGTGGCAGAAAAAACGTTCTTGAAAGATTTGAAGTAACTTTTGATTTCAGGTAATTGATTACGCAAATACTCACTCTCTTGGGGCAGAGAAAATTTCGAGTGCATCTAACACAAACCAGAGAATTCATTTTGACTGCGTTGTGATGCCGTGCATGAGACCACACGGCGTCTGAAATCATAACGTCACAATCTGCAATACGTGTACTCTTTACGGTCTCTGAGAAGATAATGTATAAAAAGTAAAGTGTTCAGTCCTTTATATTACCAAAAACAAACGCAATATAAAAGAACGTTATAGTATCAACTGCTTATAACTTAGATCAGAGGTCAACAAATGTTGGCTGAATTCATCAGTCAGACAAAATTTCTGCTCGCCAGACATTTCCTTCATATAAGAAACCTACCAACGCCGTTCCTACAGCTTTGTTGCTTATAACAAGTAAGACTGTAAGCAATTGTGAGCAAGTCATTACATGTAACCTACAAGGTGAAGAAGTAACTCACTGGTGTCGGCAGTTTTTGACACCATACAAGTGTCAAAACAGACGAAGTAGAACAAAGCGACGGATCATTCACGCAGTGCCAAATAGAAACTGCAAAACTGTATTTCGCGTCAATTTGTTTTGCTTACATCCCGTTCAGACACGTCAGCGTCGCGTTAACAAATCCCCCCCCCCCCCCCATACACGCGACAGTTTCAAATTTACTGTTAGACATCTGTGGAGAAACAAAAGAAAAAGAAAACATCAGTAGAGAAAACTTAAAAAATGTTTTCAATTTTCGGCCTTGATTTTTCACGGAACAGCAGAGGAACGGGGGTTTGCTGAGCCCTGGTTTAGGTATAATTTAAAACGTCTGTCCTTCATGTTTACTGACTAAACAAAATTAAAGTTAACCTTAAAGTATCTCTTGTTTGCTTCAAGTATATAATCACTGTGACAAGTTGAGAAAATTCAAGCTGAGGTCCAATGTAGCGACATAGCAGTAATGACTGAGAGCGATTCCTGTCGTTGCGTCTTTTTAAGCATTTTCGATTCGTGCCCGATCCGTGTTTCAGTTAACACTTCCTGGTAGTCGCTGACATGATAGTTTCCTCTTGAATAATTATTAGACGTGATCGTTCTGCTTACACATGAGCAACAGAAAGCTAATAAGCGTAACAAGTTATGTATATTTCATGAATATTTAAGAATGTCTCTGCATTAATTTAATGTTACACTCAAAAGAACCGTGCATTAATTAGCCACTGTATAACAAAGTCGTAGCTTTAAGTACGAGCATCTAAGTCCATTTTGAAGAGAGTAAAAGGACTTACCTTCAATTTATGGTTCGGAGTGGTGCACTGCAGCACTGCGTTGGGACAAGGGTAACCTGACTTTATAAACTACACGTCGCTGACGCACGTGGATAATGGATTTAGAATCCAGCTGTGATCATGGCTAATGCCATAAAAGATGGAACACATGTTCTAAAACAGTGGTCCGTAGGGGACACACCCTTACTAGACAATCTACGAGTTGTTATTCCTTTGTTGCTGGTTTACTTTTATTCTCCTTTTTACATATTTCATCATAATTTTAATTCGTCCTTCTCTTTCTTTGCCTTCCATTTGTACGACCTCAGACACCAAACAACTGATTCTTACTGCACTTATCTGTGCTCCCTAAATTATGAGAACGAAGCTACAAAATACGACCTACCTCGACCGCGATGCTTAGTCACCAACTTAACTTGCTAGTAAAGATTATGTATCAGTTACTACCGTTAAACTATCCATGGATTTAACGATTCCTTAATGACCTGTTTCATCAAGCAGTCGTACCAGAATTTTGGTGTCCTCTTCAACATTCTATATCTATTAGTTATTTTCTCCTACTCAGCTACATACCCAGCCCATCGTAACCTCCCACAGTCTTCTGCCCTAATAGTAACCTGTATAACTCACGACGTTGGTAGCCTACGCTACGGAAAACACTTTCCAAACAACTGACAAAAAAAGCAGAAAGCCGCTACACGCCACGTAGGAGATAAGGCGGACAGAGTGGTACAGCTCCTACCCGAATCTCATCCTCAGCACTGGACGGGGATGAGTGGTCAGCGTCATGCCCCGGCCGCGCTTTACCCCCGAGATACGACCGCGACACCCATTGGGCAGGAGGTCTGGGCGCAGAGAAAGCAATTGACAACCTGAACCAAACTACCGATGGTGTAATCTGTAGCTTGTTCCAGTTACAATTTAAAACACAATGCTAAATAACATCTTTCTAACAAATTTTAGGGTTCCCTTTACATCTAGCAGCAAATCGTTATAAAATCTGAATACACACACACCCCTTCGAGAATAAATACGAGAAAAAATGAAGAAATTCCGAAAGCAGAATGCTACAATGGAGAGCCAAGCCACCAAGTTAGCTGAGCCATAAACGTCTACACTCTCCAGTCTAATACGGAAGTCCCATCGGCATGGGAATTTGAATAATTCAAGACACGTAGAGCTATAATCTCGCCCCCGCCCCCACTATCCTAGCTGGATATCCAATGCATCCAGTGACACTTTACGGGCCCACTTCTAGGAAAAATACTAACACGAGGCTGATTAAATATTTCACGTTTACAAAAACAAAGCTAAGTCAATCGGATAGAGAAACAAAATTATGGTCTTTATACCATGGAATCACAAAGTGAAAAATCTCATATTCACATCTGCATAGCCAGGTTATAATAGACGACAAAGAAAGTAAAATTGTAACATGATAAATTTAAAGACATCAAAAGCAAAGGGAATGCGTTTGGTTTAAAACGCTTGAAAACACTGTGACCGTTCAATGGGAAGCCTCCTTTGTGTCGCATAAGACCTACACTGAACTGCAATTAGCAAATGGGATTTTTAATGCACATCTCATCCAAGCAAATCTGTTTACAGATAAAATAATATCTGCGAAAAATTTATGAGCCCTACTTTCTTCAAATGTTTTAGTCCAAATGGTTATAATCTTTTAATAGCTATAAACTAATAATTATACTATACGGTCATCATCCGTTTCTGTACATTACTACATAACCCAAATACGACAAATTTGTGAGATATAACTTCAAAGTTTCCCACCGTCGCCACGTTTGTCATTTTTCACGTACACACATAATTTCACACAGAATTTATGGGTGTAGTAAAGCCTAATCTCCTTGCCTAATTCTGTTGGTGCTGTCAAGCAAGCCTATAATTCGCCCGGGCGCCACATTGTAGTTTTATGTACAACAAGAAATTATCCAAAACAATACCGGCATATTTATCGAAGATCTACTGCAGATAAAAATCTCAATACCAGACTTTAATTGAAAACAGTGCCACTTCCATCTCAGCCGTTCACGGGGCCGCTATGTAAGCAATATGGAAGTTATGAAATTAAAGTGTACAAGGGTTCTTTGTGCTATCAGCAAAAAGAACACCACAACCCTCTCATTCCTTATAATAAAAGGCAAATAGGATATAACAAATAAGTTAACTTCCATCTTTATAAAAATTCACAGTTCTATAGTTCACTTTACAGCTTAAAAATATGTTTCACGTAAATAATAATGTCTATTTTAGTAAGAAAATAATGATTTTAAACGAGTTATCACGAGGTTAAGATTTAGGCGGTTAAATCCACTTCTCACACACCAAAACTTTCATATTCAACTACCCGATAGACATTCGAATCCTCAGGAAACAAACTGGGTGTAAAGTGTTCAGATGGAATATTTCTAAAACGTCGCTGCTATGTAATTTGAGTTATTATTTCTATTCTTAAGGAAATATACATATTCTTTCTGAAAATTCAGCGAAAAATTGTAATATAATTAAACATGACAGAACTACAAACAGTACACGTAAGTTGCCACACAGATATAAGATACAGACTACAAGTCGCTGTACTTAACAGTCTTATTTACTGCATATAATTTTGAATATGTTGGGATCAAAGTACTGCAGAAAATATTTGAGGTAGGAAATATCTAGAGCAAGAGATTCTACAAGCTTGTAGAAGATTCTTCAGGAACACCAAGGCTCATGAAGGGCTATATTTCCTCCGTATTGCTAGTGGTCGTCGCAATAAACACTAGGCCTAACGGGGGATATGAAAGAAAGGCCCGGAAAAATTATTGCCTGGGGAAATACCAGTAAATAAACCCCAACTGGAAAGGCGCGTGTGAGAAATCATAGATGTGTTAATGCCTGTGATATCATAAGAAGAAAGGGAAGTATCTTCCCCTTCTTTCTCTGCCTGCCCGTTAGGAATGAGTCCCTTGCCTGCTGTCCATTTCCGTGCCAAAGTACACGCTTTGCAAATAAGATTTTTGCAGCGTCTCGCTTTCTAATCGTGCAGGTCTCAGAGGTATGAAAAGTTGATTTGGGCTTGACTGATTTGCGAAATCGCATAAATGACAATAAATTAATCGCAGTGCCAATTACATTGTGACTTGTCCGACTCACTTTTAGGTTTTGTTGTCAACTCTGAAGGAATCCTGTCAGATAAACACAGGAAGGACTGAGCAGTGAATCTAGGGGTTCGTTAAACTGATGTGGTTTCATAATTCATTCGCTACATAATTTACTCCTGGAGTTATCTGGAAGAACCTTGCATAATTCATGGAAGAATGAATTAAGGTTTTGTACAAAAATCGCTATATTAGAACCACCAATTAATTATACATCAATATGGGAGGATGTATAATAAAAGAGATATTTTAGGTTATATCCAGTACCTAAATTGCAATAGAACGTTTCGGAAGTTGGATCTTCTTCCTTCTTCAGGTAAAAGGGGAAGGGCGGAATCCCTAGCTTCCCATATTACATGAAGACGGAAGAAGATCCAGGGCCCTGCACCATGGAGTTAGTTGGATATTCGTGTAAAGTTCAGCATATAGAGAATAGCTCCAAAAGCATGCATACAAATTCAATAATAATCCATTGTTGTCGCCGTTTTCCAGCTGTATTGAGATAAGGACGTGTTATCAACAAGAAGGGGCATCCCCACATTACCATCGCGATGTCTGGGCATATCTTGACAACACTACCCGGACGATGGATACGACGAAGGCGATCTGTTGAGTACCCCTCACGATGGCCAGATTTAACCCTACTTTTCTTCTTGTGAGGTCGCTTGAGGGCCGCGGTGTCCAGCACTTCGAGAATTCGGGCAGAAAATTCAGTTGCTCACCCCTGTCAAGTGTGCCATTAAGCTAACGGTGGTCTTTTGAACACCTACACAAGATTCGCGAATTCATTAAGTGTCAATGCTGAAAAGAATATATCGGTCTAGTTGATTAAAATGTTTTAATTTCATTCATTGAATGTGTGTATGCATCTTTTGGGGGCACTGTGTGTGTGTGCGTGCGTGTACAGCGAGAGAGAGAGACAGCGATCGGCTGCCTGATAGTAATTTATCTGTACTGAAAATGAAATGTTAATGGGTTAATCTCGATATGACACATTTCATCGCAGTCTACTTGTCAATACAATTTGCTATCAAGACGAATGTTGGGTTTTAAAAGCTGGAACCCCTGTTCTAGTTCAGCAAGGCTTCAACTATCTGTTTTCCACTAGATATTTGTGCCTATTAATTGGAGTGGGGGGGGGGGGGGGCTAAAGCTCCTCTACAGAATGAAACAGTGACTTCCGACACAGGGCGTTGGGTAAACAGGTTGATTTGTGCTCCTGTGACGGCTTTCGCGCTGACCCCAATATAGTGTACATTACCAATTGCACCAACTAGAGAATCGCATCAGTGACATGCCTAGCCCATACGTCACGATTTAGATCGCAAATCATATCGACTGTAATTATCTGAATTCAAGGGATTTGCATGTCCAGTGACAGACGCTGATTACTTCACGACAGCGAAAATATGTACTCAAGTTTTGCTAATACTTGTGTTGTGTAATGATGTTATTTCAGCTGCGGAAGTTGGGTCACATAATGTTCAGTGGAGTGACAAAGTGAATTTAAATTGCAGATGTTGCATCCATTAGCCTCTATTGTTATTGAACTATTAATACTACTGCATTTGTTACATAAATGTACACAGGGTTTAACCTAACCTGCATCTTAATGCTACAATCGTAAATAAAAATTCAGAAACATTTTTTGCATGAACGGCGCGACACTCCGATGGCTCTCACAAACCTAATGCATCATTGAAGTCCAAGTTGTGGCGTTAGGAATGCATTATTTTACCCCACGAATACTGAGTCTCCTTATAAATGATACAGTCCTGTGACCCACGGTATTGAAATCTATTCTCTGGAGACCCATTGGGACGAATGAAAACCAACGTGCTAAATTCTGTCCCAAACAAACTGAAACTTTATGAGGATCGATTTAATAAAGTTGGAAGTGTAAGGGAGACGATATAAACCAAATTTAACTTCGCCCAACAAAATTTACAGTACATTTTCCACAACAAACTTCACCAAAATTCGTTAAATAGTTCGAAAGTCAAGATATACGATCGGGTAGATATCACTTGACCTTATGCTAATTTAAGTATTTTGTGCATGGAGAACAGAAAAACGTCTTGGTTAACATAAAACGAAAAACATATTCATGAATTAACAACTGATGGTTTGAGGAATATTGATAGTGATTCAGGGACACATACAGACCTATAGCCTACTTAGATTAAGCTATGAGCCTGCCTGAAACGTCCAAGTTAGATAATAATTACGATACAATGATACATAAGCGTAAATAGGCAGAGGAAGAGACGGGTAGATTTGTACTTATAACAATAAACTCTATTCAGCAAAAGAATATTTATATTAGGCTGTGGTCGACAAAAACCAATCATAGGATAGAAATGTTCTTCTATATAAATAATTCAATAAATGAATGAATTTCATTGGCGCACTGAATCAGTAAGTTAAACAGTATCGAAACACATACGACAATCGATTACGAATTCAGAATGAAGTATCAGGAAGAGGTATGTGACTTTTTTAATAAAGTCTCTACAGTTCCTGGGACGCTGTGACGTAAACCACTAAACACCTCAACCGGGAAACTTTGTACGTCATCGAGGTAAAGTCTCCAACAAGTTACGAATTTCAATTACACTTACGTTTCATTTGAGATATTTCGCCAACACAGTCACGACGGTAAGATATTCAGAGTAGAAAGTACCAGAATATAAACCTTTCCGAATGTAGAACGAACACGTCTGTCATAGGATTGGCTAGCAGTAAGTCATGTAAAAAGCGCTATATTATCTCCGAATGAGTTCATTTCAGATGAATGCGTTCCATGCTAGAGTAAAATACTATGAGAGCATTCAGACCACAATCAATATTAATACTATCAAATATATAAATATCTAGCACATCATGGAGTTTATTTCTTTCTTGACTCAAACGAATGTTGAAATATTACTTTAAAACAAACCACGATCACTTAATTGCACATCCTTGCAATTTATTCTTCCTCGTTGCTCGACTAACATTCCGTGTCCTCCGCAATGAGAGTTGTTCGATTTTTGACGTTGTTTACTGGGGCTTCTGGTCTCTCAGATAATCAGACTAATTGCTTTCTTATCGCACATTCCTTTCAGGTGTCATACGTGAAACGAAACTCTCCGAATCGCTGAAGCCGAAGTACGTCTAAATAATTTTTAAGAAATCCGTACCGCAGAGAAAATAACACTTCACCATTAGAAAGACGAACTGGTTAATTCTGCTTAAGCAAATTTTCCCTGTTTACAGTGATAATCATACGAAACCCATAAATGTAAAATTAAGATATATTGATTGTTGAAGAAGGTGGAACATATGGTTACCGCTGGGTTCATTTATTCATGCATTCCCTACTTCTCGGAATGCCTAATATTTTCGCTTTTTCCTTGGTCGAGCCTTGTTTTTTCCTGACAAGATATTCACCATATTTTCCACCCGGCTTACTTTTCTGGGACTTTGCCAGCTCATGATTCATAATGACCGTGTCATATCTCATCAGAAGCTGTATAACGTGCACAGTCGACGAAGGGTCATCAAAGAAGCTAAAAAGATAATTTACATACGTTAAAATTATTAATGCTTTTCCTGTTTCCACAGAAACTGTTAGTGGAATGTACGTACTAACATACGAATGTAAATAAAACTTTGTACAGAACAAATACAATTAAAAAATATACACCCTAACATCCGTATGGGAAGGCGAATCTACATTACGCTATTAAAGTGTACAGAATGTTAAAATTCAAATTCATACACAGAAAAAGTTTGGACACAAAAAATATTTTATAATATTTTTAACAATAATAATATTTCTGAGCTACAAGTTTCTATCAAACAAGACCGTACTCAGACTCTCATAGATACTGAATCACATTTAACTCCCATAACATATATTGTGTTCAAAATTGCCTTTAACATTAAGATTATAACATCTAACAGCTTTATACACAGTAGCATGAAGAGCGCGAAGTAACTATATCTACTAAGAAATGAAAAGTCTCCACCGAGAGGCCACCACTCCTGCTTCTTATTCAGAAGATTCTGGGTTCAAATCGGAGACATCGGCTATTGTGACTCAAGTATTTAGTTTTTTACCTCAGTACCTTCGGAAATGCGGTATATTACATTTGATTACGCCAAAACCTTCATTCCACATCCTTTCTAATCATTTATTCATTACTCATCCTATCATTCGACACCATTGAGTCTAAACTATTGACAGCGTAATTAAATGAAAGACGCATAAAACAGAGGAAACTAAAAACAGTTTTGGGATATATAAAATAAAATCAAAAAGGAACAATACAGGCTCCCCGTGGAATATGAGAGTGCACGAAACTCAATTTCCTCAACCATCAACGGTGTCTTTGGGTTCGTGTGTCGAACGACGTCAAGCGTCTCCACCCCCTGTCCCCCACAAAGTACATTCACCGGCCAGCACGAGGTCTCACTAACATCGTAAATGCATTTCCCCGCTTCGCACGCTGGATATGGCATCGCACGGGTCCGCCATGCTGTTGTGGTACAGTCGCCTTACTTCCTCCTGTTCCGGAGAGAATATCACAGCATAAAACAGATCATATGTGTTCAATGCTGCTATCAGAATATCACGTTAAGTTAGCTGTACACGCCGTGCCAACCAGCTCCTTAGCAGGACTCCACTTCACTGCACTGTGGCATAATGCTGATGGTCTCAATGCAGTGCTTCTGCAGAATCCAATTCCCTTCCGTCCTATAAAGCAGAGTTAAAAGCGGATGGTGGCTACCGGGATTCAAGACAAATGCACTTTTTACACTCTAGTAATTGCAGTAAACAACGGAGCGTCGCTGCGATTCTCCGCGTCTTCGTCCAATGTTTTACCTGAACATCCTTTATGAGTCCTTATTCATAAAGGCAGGACGAAAGGAGAATACATCATTTAAAAACATTTAAAATGTAGGTATAAATACCTGAAAACACTAATAAATAAAAATGAATATGTCTGTCTTCTGGATTGTAACGCCGAGTAGTCTGTCACAAGTTTATCAACGTTTTAGAGGTCCTTGCTGCCTCCATCATCATAAAAGAGTTACATCATGAAATTATTACAACAGATTCTGGAAATGTATATCTATTTTCGACTCGATAACTGAAGTTACGCAAAAATGGGACGGTTCCAAGTATGAAATCCCGACCGTTTGGTCTGTAATACAGTATGTCACGCTATTAAGATGGCTAATTAAGATCTTATAAGTGTTCAGAGTCCCCGTTTCACTTGCGGAGTTAAGAACTAAGTCAATAAACTTCAATATGAAAACTAAGTAAGCTATAAAGCAAGAGTTACATACATACACATGTACAAAAACAACGTGATGTTAATACGATATTATTTCACTGGGAAATAATACGCAGCTTATAAAATACGGAAACCATGGCAAAAATGAAATCCGCTTAAGTATATATTTGTAATATTCAATAACTGTAGTTACACTCTAATACACCAGACAGAACTTCAGTTTCTAGATATGTTGTATTACTGAAGTTTGATGAAACTTTGTGGCAAATTACAACTCCCGGAGCGTCGGAAATTATGAACTGTGCTTCTGAAACTTCACGCTACAGGTTGCAGAATCAGGCCTTCGATGCGTCGTTAAGTTGGTAGTAAGAGGTTCTGTCACAAGTGAAATTTCATGCATCTCCTTGGTCATGCTACTTACAAAGACAATGACAGAACCGTTTGATCAGGCCAATGATGACGCTCTACTGCTATTACCGGACAACTAATGCTCCTGAGAAGAACCTTGTTACTTGTTACAACGCAACCAAACTCCGGTTTGCGGGCCAAAGTGCAACAAATACATTTCTATGTATATCCACAACGTGTGTAGAAATTCAAAATTTATATCTGTCTATAAAGGCTGTGTTTTCTCAGTGACGGGTTCAGAAATGAGGGCCTTAACACCGCGCACCGCATTGCAGATAATTATGGAGCCATGGTGGAACAATGACTATCAGAAGAAAAATCAAAGAACTCAGAGGAAAACCTGCTTCAACATGAATATCACTTTAATTCAGCTCAGATTTGACCTGAGTCTCCGTGGTGAAAAACCTTAGTCTGAGCACGCGAGCTATAGTACATTCATTTATGTTTGTATTTGTAACAAATTGGGCTCACGTTAATCATGAAAATCCCCGAACAGGATAATCTACGTCCCTCTCTGAGTACCGAAACGATAATGTCTTAATTACATATTACAAGGTGTACCGCTTCGGCTAACATGATCGGTATTATGGCTCTGAGGCCATTAAACTGACAGCTGATGTTCCGTTTGTTGATAAAAATACGAAATCATGGAGGAATATGTTTGCCACGCAGTACGTATCATTTCCTCCCGATGTACAAATGACCGGAAGTTACGCCCGCTTCATTCGTGATATGCGTTACATTAAGCTGTACTGGAATAGATTTATATGGGATTTACCCCACTCCAATGAAATCTCTCATTAAAATCAATTTAATATTACAACGATGGACATATTGCGAATTCATGTCAGATTTTCACCGTAAATTGATTAAATTTTCTCTACTGATCGGTGATAAGTATGGCCGCCCGTCAGTACCATCTGTTGCTAACAATACCTACTTAATCCTCTCGGCGATTCATCTATCCCACTGTTAAACCAATAACATTCTGGAGATACAAACAATAAATTGTCTTTCGCGTATTCCCATAGTAACTAACCATTTTCATACATAAAATGTCAAAAGTACGGGCAGTTACGTTTAGGTGTGATGTCTGTCAAATTTCCTTAGGGCACCGAGTCATTTCAAATATTCGAAGACAAATGGAGGCATGAAATGGTTTCGGTGGTGAGTCCGAAGATGGCTACCTTCTGGATTGAAGCGCCGTGTAATCTGGTATAAATTTACCAGCGTTTCAGAGGTCCATTCTGCCTCCATCATCAGGGTGATCGCCGTAATACAGTATGTCACGTTAACTAATTAGACTTATATAAGCGTTCATTGTCACCCGTTTCCCGTGCGAGGCGAAGAACTAAGTCACCACACTTCAATATGAAAAGTCTGTAGGCTACGTAACACGCACACGTAAGAAATGTATTATTATACTCACCGAGCAACGCTTGGAAGAGACGAGACTTGAAGATCCGTATGACGCGTTCGATGGCCAGCCGGAGCTGTTTGTCCTGTGGTTTTGTCAGTTTTTCATGGTAGTCCTCAAGCAGCTCCAGCGCCCTATGTGCTTCTGGAACAATGTCAGAACTGGGTGTCACGACACACATTTATGTACAGTACAGTAGCACAGTGTATGTAGACCTAGGTCACGTATATGGATGTGTTACAGGTTGTATGAAACTCGAGGTTCTCACACTGGTGAAGAGATCGATGTTTATCTGAAGAGTAACCCTGTATGTATTTGCAGGTAAAAATAAATGGTTATATATCGGTATTATCAGTGTAAGCGAGGACTACCAAAGTGCATGACTACCACCTACAAAATTTACCTGCTGGGCGGTTTAGCTTCAGTAAACGAAAACAGGCTTTGAATGATGCAATACGTGAAACCTGTGAACTGTTTACTTCGTATATCACACAGTACACAAAACACACCAGCATGTCATAACACAGTAAACGCCCTCTTTCAATAACTGCATTAAAAACACTTGAGTAAGTCTGTAACCTTCCATCACAATATACAAAACATGACCAGGCTTGCTGCAAAAACGCAACTGCCCAGCTTTTTGCAAGAAATATTACTGATTTCTCCACATACTACTTGCTACATCTAGGGGTGAATTATGGAATTAGAAAACAAATGAGAAACACACAAAACAAATGACATCAAAATTCAATGTCAGCGTTGCCAACTTATGTAAATTGTTCCCAACCATTACTAATAAATTTAAAGATAATACAGTCCATATATATAATAATGAATTAAACAATAAACGGTTCCAACGTACTTTGTGAAGTAAACTAATGAACAAAAATGGAAAAGTTCCTGCAGTGTTTTGCAAAGCCCGTCAGTAGGTCTTCTCACTGCAATAGACAACTTAAATTAATTAATAATTTTTATGGCTTTTGTGATAACGGTGACGAACCTTCTGGTTCAATAAAGAAAGTGGGATATCATAAATTCTCATATAAATAAAATTCTGGAAATACAAATTCATAATATATCGGATTAGTAAATGAGTTTAAAGAAAAACCATATTAAATGTTGAAAACGTTACATAACAAAACATTAAAAATGGAGAGTAGGAGATGAATTTCAGGATATCGCTAGTGTAAACAGGACAGGCTAAAGAGTGTATAGAAGGTTCAAGGTATTGTGTTAAGCAAACCATCAAGTCCTGTTCAGATTTTTTTTATTTTATATGAGTTTTAGTAACCCAGTTATTGTAGAAGCGGAGCGCATAACCCATTCGAGAATTGGATTTCCTACCAGAAACGTTTACAACTCGCAGTAGAATTATCTGGAGGCTTTCAGGCCACTTGGCGCAGTAAACAGGTTTCCTGGGCTGTTGCATCTTGTCGAACTGAAATTACTTCCTGGCGTTGAGGGGTACAATTACAGGTCCCATCTTAGTGTGAGTGTATAAAATTGGAACCGGAATTGTTTCTAGCGGCTAGCCTACTAGCCAACGCTCCCCTTCGAGAATGGGTGGACAGATTGGCTAAACGGCTGTGTGACAACTATCTCTGGGGAAGAGCTTAGCACTAGTCCACTCTCGTCTTTCCATACTGAACTTGTACAAGGCCAGAGAGTGAAACAACGCAGAGAGTGATAGAGTACAGCAGACATTAAAATATCGAGACCACAATCTAACATGGAATTCTTTTGTCTTCCACAAAAATTATTTATAAGTGGTAAGACTCCTGCTTGAAACGCATTATTTAAAATAGCATGTAGGTTTCATGTTAAAAGACTGTTGTATTTCATCAGACGGACAGACAGATGACAACAGCAAACTGAATTGTCTAATTACGCGAAATACAGGAGCAAATTTGTTGGTTTCATAATATGAACTGATGCTGATAATGATTACCAATCATGATAACAATCTGACGGTCGAAAGTCGATAAAGTAGCCAGCACTCCAGCTTCGTTTCGCGAGGCTCCGGTTCAAATCTCGGCCCTGACACGAACTATCCTGACTACTTTTCGTGATTCTACTCAGTTCACCCGTTAAAATATCGGGATAGCACAATAAATTGAACCATGATAGCTTCCTTTGATATCCCTTCCAGTTCATTGTTAATTTTAATTATTCTACGGTATACGATGTTACTTAACCGACCAGTATAATCGTCTTAAAATCCAAAATGCACCACAGCAACTGAGACAGTGATTTTAATGCTTCATTTATGTACAAGTTCTCTTTCCAAGCTGCAGTTCAGGATGCCCACAAGAATATGCTACTTGGAAGTTTCGCCGAAGTATATATGCAGAACAGGTAGGGAAAACGAAACTCTTAAAAGGAATAGAACTTAAAATTATTATCGTAACGCAGGATAATTTACATAAGATCAGTTTCAGTTCGGAGGTATCTGAATATTGTACTCCCAGTGTTTTCCAAAACAGCATATTTTACAAATTCACTAACAAAGAACCATTGCGTGACGAATAAAGGCATAACCAGTCTTTTGAAACGATCCTAGCAGATATACATACAGAGTGGTTATAAACTAAAAGAACCTTTTTTATATCGTATTGTAAATGTTTCATGTAAGATGTATATATGTATATGAAAATCTCAAGGGCCATTTGTTTCTTGAAACAAGAGATAATGTATTAACTATCACACACGGTACTAATAGTTTTAATTCGATCCTGAATAACCTTACCATTCTGAAGCACTGGGTTCGTTTATATTTGATCATGCTATTCTATTTTTTATGTTACTGTTCTACTTTTTATTTCTCCTTGCTAAAGTCGAATATTCTCAATTGAATTCACTAGTTGTGAAAATTCCTACAGAACGACAATCCTCAGTCTTCTTACTTCATTGGCAAAGTTCTAAAATAGACATCTTAGTAACTATTAACTACCTAATTAACCAATCAAATAACTTCAAAGTGCAGAGTTCATTTCGAGAATTTAATATCATGCTCAACAAGTCAAGTAATTCTCCGCTTTGCACGACATAACTTGTCTACCGGGGCTAGTTATAATATGGAGATAATAAAAATTTGTATTTCAGTTTGTCTTACATAATTGTTTCTAAATGATTTCTCTTTGACATTTTGCAATTGTCATTGGGCTTCGTGCTAACTTTCTGAAGATACAAAAGCATTACCGACACATCTAATCAACAATGCAGGTGATTATAAATTCTATTGTTGACAAACACCGTATAGTTACATTAAAAAGATTAATCTCAAAGGAAACGTAAAAGATCGAAAGGATATTCATGAATAAAACATAAGAGCAGGGACTATTACGCGCAGTTGTTCGACAGGAAAATTCGTGGAAACAGGAAAGGGGGAAGAAGATGTGGAAAAATGCAGTAATTTCGAAGTTATATACTTACATCCTGCACAAAATTTACAATTAATCCCTTAAAAATTAATTGGTCTCTTAATCCATTGTAAATATCTACCATATAAGAAGTTTATACAGGAGGAGCTCAATGATTTACACACTAAAATTCGAGAACAAAACTGTTTATAGACGTTCATCCATTAATGAGGATCGTTTCTTAAGCCTCCTTCACTTACGAACAAACAGGGTTACATTATTGACGGTCACACAAATTATCTCTGCACCAACCGGGTTAATATAGGAAAACGTGAGCTTGGAAGTGCTGCAGATAAGACTATATATCTACCAAAAATTAAAATGTACTTGTGGTAATATTCTTAACCACTTACAACAGATGGAAGACGCGACTTTTATGTTGGTAAAAATATTACTTAAAAACGCAAACAAACAGGACAATATATAAACATAAATGAGGATAACGTAAAACTTTAAGTTGATATTAATACAAGACGACGCCTGAAGGTAGAATTTGGGGAACATTAAACCTGAATAAACTATGCGAGAATTTCATCAGTAAAACATTTATAAAGTAGGCCTAATGAACCGCAATGCTTAAAAAACCATAAATTAACAAAATTCCAGAGACTATGAAGATGGCTGTCTTCTGGAATCTACCGCCGTGTAGTCTGATAGAAGCTTACCGACGTTTCAGAGGTGCTGTCTTCATCACCATGACAATGAGTACGATATTGGTAGTAGGAACCTCTGATACGACAGCCAACATCTATCACACTACAAAACGCAAAATATTTGAAGTCATCTTTAAACGTAAATTATCCGTATTCGAAAGACACTTGGGAGAAATATTCCGGACTGAAGTAACTCAAAACCCTGTTCCATCCCCTTGAAAATATCCCGATGGCAAGCTCGAACATCGCTAAGTTCCAATTGAGAAAATAGAGCACTTGAGTGAGAGAAAAGTTGAGAGGCGGATTTGGGATTGTGTTTCCCCTCGCCTAGTTTCGCTCGCCAATAAACTGGTCCATTAACGCAGGACCGGGAGGCTGGCTGGTCACATGATAGGAAAAGGCGGGGATTTTCACTGCATCATAACTCAGTGGAATATATCACAGCAAAGGCAAGCCCTCCAACCTATTAGACATCACAATTTTTTTTAAAAAATATGTTTGTAAAACTATAGTCAGCGTTTTATTTGATCACACTTAAACATACACACACACTGGCAATGAATTGAAAGTTTTATTATGCGTTCTTTGCACGAAGTGTACAGCGAGAACGCACTGTGGGCTGGTCATGTCTGTCCAGTCGATTCAACTCGACTACTGGATGGATTTGGATAAAATTTGATATAAAGATTATGCTATTTTGCAAGTCCTCAAAATTGTACTTTTTAATATCGTACGAGTGGTGATAAAATTGCGGATGAATAAGTTTGTAAGGCAGACACTGAGATGCTGAGATATTGCGGCCAAAGTATGAATTATCGAACGAGGCTAATTTAATACCTTCAAATGCAAACTGCAATGAACGAATAAGAATTTTTGTGTATTCCGGTATGGAACGTTTTGCAATTGCTGAGCTACAGGTGAAAGAAAGTTCAATACCACAGATTGGTGAAATTTCTACCGCATCATATAGCATTCAATAGCTTATCGATTGCTACATCTGATGTAGGTGCTGAGTAGTAATACTTACTTGCCTTCTAAACTTCTACAAAGAGCTTCCGAAGCTATTTTACTTTCCCAATAGATGCAAGTGTCAACTTGATGAAAAGTGCCATGGCAGTTTCCGTAACTTCCCGTAGAAAAGTTTGACGGAACAGCTGTGTAGGAGAACCATCTCCAGAAACAGTTTCATACTGGGAAAAGGAATACGCTAAAACGCCATTTCGGAAAGTCTGAAAGTTCACTGGCCTATATAAAATGTAACGATAAATTCGTAAAGGCAGGATGAGTTTAGATATTTTAACAACGTATAAAATAATCTAATAGATAAGATGAAAATTCACTTTGCAAAACTTTGACCACGGTATAAATAACCGTACGTCAAACCGAATTAAATAATGAGTGAATTTTAACGCCTCGTTATTATATAACCCGTTACTTGCTGCGATAAATTCTCGCCCTTGATGCGAAGGCGTAAAGCGAGTGGTATTAACACCTTGCGGGCTAAAGTTTCAGAATCTGCAATATACAACGCCTATGGTAAGCCCTTTTTATACTTCCACTTCGACATTTTACTACTGGAGCGTTTCGTTAACATGACTACTTATAATATGCAAACCATTGTATACCATTTACCATCATAACTGTCTTGTTCCCAGTAACGCCATTCCGAATCAACGGATTTTGATGTAAGTTATTTTGTTAGTACTTACTAAATTTAAAATTTACGTAAATACCGAAACAGATTCACGCCTACTTCTACAACTACTTCCTATATTACATTTAGCACATTTTTATTTTCAGACATTTTTATTCTTTTATGAATATTTTCGACTCACTGACCAGCAAATACTCAAATTGTACTAAAAAAATAAGCATACTAGGACTGAGAAAAATCACAAAAAAAATCAGCCATGATAGTTGTACTAGGCCTAGCAGGAATTTGAAATTCGAAGTGGCTACCATCTGGACAGAAAACAACATTACAACAGCTGCACCAAAACCTTCTCTTACATATTTGTGTTGTCAAAGAAACTCTCGAAAGTGAATCAGGTACGACAGTACACAGTAGAAAATCCGACGAACAACATCACTAAGAAAACTGTAAAATTAGCATTGTAAACACAGTAGTTTACAAGGTTCTTTAAATTATTACGGTTCTGAGCTGCGAGATAAGAACTTCATTCAGCTAAACAAAGCATTTCAAATACACCGAAAGTGTACTCAGACCTCGACTCCATTCTTGTTGTCTTTAGCAATAAACTTCAATCGTCTTACAAGTTCCAAATGTACAGAAATACAGTTCTATCACTAATATATATTAAACCAGCATGTACTGTACAAGTAAAGAAAATCATTTAAGATACTTTGCTCTCACATTTGTATTGATTTACGTAGTTGGTCATCGTTTTAAAAGTCCGGTGTAAGAAAACTGTGGCAATTTCCAATTTTAGCAAATCCCAGTAGAATCCCAAATCCCACACCATAGTTACACAGCTCCCACTGCACCGGGAGACGTAGCCTGCAGGATGCAAAGGAAGACTGGTGTAAAAAGAGGTAAAAGGGACAGAAAGACGAAGGCTCAGGCGTGAAACGAAAAGTAAAGTAGGAAGGAAGGAAGGAAGGGAGGAAGGAAGAAATGGAAATAGGGAGTTGGTAGGTAATGTGAATAAATGGGAGGGAGAGATTCAACATCAGAAGTTCGGGAAGAAGGGATATTCACCTCGGAGAAATCTGAATTTAAAGAAAAGAATAAAACATTGAAGTCCACATAATTAAAGACGAGAAGCTAGAACTATTTAATTTCCACTTAGGGAATTTTCCACTCGATCACTGGCAATGTGGTGGCAAAGGCAGGGACAAGCTCTTATTTCATTATACATGCATAAATCTAAATTTTTTCGGTGACTTTCGGGAAAGGTTTCGCATTCCTCTTGTAACAGAGCTCGAAGGTTTTTACATGCTACAACAGTTGTCCTGTCTTTCTTCGTGGATCCCCTTCAGCTACAACCCTTTCTATTTTTAATCGACCGTAATGAGTATTCTAAATAACACACAAAAGATTTCGCATGGAAGAAACATACTCATTAAAATATGAAAACATACCAAACAACGCTGGCCACTGTTTAACAGTTACATAACGAGAAACCATAGAACAGTTTTATAGAACAAGGTTCGAATGAAATTTAGACCTTGTATCAGGCATAAGTTACTTCTAGGTTGTTCTACGTTACATTAAAAGTACTGCTTACAGTAACAAAGAATTGAGGCACTGCAAATTAATAAGTCCACAGAAAACGTATGTCTACTTTGCAATCAATTGATTTTATTTGGATAAATCCCTTTTTGGAAGTGACAAGTGTCGGAAAATCTCAAGAAAATATTTTTAAACATCAATCAGTTTGTAATAGTTACTTTTACAGAGATACTTAAACACAAATACATTGATTGGAACAAAATATTCTGAACTCTGCTTGCTTTTCGGGAGGTGCCAGAACAAACCGAGTATGTGCCCCAGTCGACTTTCTCACACCGGTTATTGGTGCACTACATTAAAACAGTAAACAAGTATACTAGATACTTAAAATATCGAATTCATATAGCCTGTTTCAAATCAGAACTGACTTCGAAGCTTAAATCTTGGACGGAGGATCAGTGCGTCGCAAGGCCTCTACCTAAACAATACAACACATCGTAAAACGACGCGTACAAACACCCATGCCAGAAGAAAGGATTCTAATCTACGATTTCAATATTCGAACGGTCAGGACAATCCAAATGCCGCGTTAGAATCTCTAGAGCTAACTTTTAAATTTACATATCTCGATGCTTCGTAGAAAATTACTTCGAGGATGGGATTCTCAGTTACGTAGGATGTCCGTACCAATATCTGCTGTTCATCGTCTTCTGTTTAAATTGTTACCTGAGTCGGGTAGGAATTTTAGATGATGAGTCTGTCGGTTTAGACTATTTAGGGTTTGAGACGTTGCGCTGTCAAGAAACAAGTATAACTGAGATGCAGAGAGAGAGAGGGAGAGAGAAATCCGCAAACAAGAATCTTGTCAACAGACGTCACGACTTGACGGCAAAGTTCCATCCAGTGTGCACAAAGTCTGTCTAATGGAGATCTCTAGGAAAAGGGGTAAATCTTAACGCTTTGGAACTACAGATATGGAAAATCTCCAGCGAAACAAGCAAGAATTAAACGCCTTGCCTTTGGGGTTCCACATTATATGATTCCGTAATATTATGAAGATACTGATAGCTTTCAGTTCCTTTTTCCCTCCGTTAGCGTCTAAAATCAATGGCAGATCTAATTCCGCATTTCTTAAACTGTGCACATTACACCATTAGTATACGCGTTTATACCATACGACAACCCGCAATGTATATCATCACGCATCGACAAGACTAAGGACAATCCGCGTACTCGCAATTCTCCTTTAAAAACTCATTATAAAATCCGAACACTTCGAAAGATTTATCACTATACAGAATTTCAAAACACTTCCCTAACGAGCGTTATTACTGGATCTCCTTGTCACTCGTAAGTGTATAATGATACAAAATAGTATAAGTCTAATGTAGCTCATCCAACTATCGTTTCGGAGAACTAAGGGGAGTCAGTTGCTTTGCCGTCGTATGCCCTTGCACCTTCTTTGTCGAAAATAATGAACTTCGTCGGCAAACTTTGGCAATTTATTCAAGGAAATTTCCTGCAAATGTAGTCGCACTGAAAACAGAAACTGTATAAAAGATAAGTCATTATAACATAAGGCAAAGGTTTCATAATCTTGTCAAGCTTTCTGTTTGTAAACTTAAATTTAGACTGTTGTTATCAGTGTTTCGATTGCTGGTTTTGTTACAACCAAGTGGTAACTATATGTACCACCTGCAGCAACAACCATTATATAACTTTGCGCAGTATATTTATGGCTTTCGTACAAATATCGATTATTTCCCTAGCCAGCATTAACCAACTGGTCTTTGTAAGGGATATGCGTTATGTTTTCTCAGAAGTTAGGACTGAACATTTATATATTATGCGTTCTTTTCACGAACTGTATAACGAGAACTTATTACGGACCTGTCATATTTGTCCGTCAGTCCATCTGTCCAGTCGATCCAACTCGAAAACTATTTGACGGATTTGGAATAAATTTGATCTGGAGGTAGCGTTATTCTGCACACCTAACTGACGTCCTTCCAGCGTGATAATTAAATTACGGAGTGAAGTCGTGAGGTAGATAGAGGTGCTACGATCTCGTGGCCAAAGTGGGAATCATCGATCAAGGCAGAGTAATACCTCTAAATGCATGTTGCAAAGAACGCAGAACGATATTACGCGTATTCCGATTCCGCCGAGCTTGTTCTGAAGAGATTTGATTTCACAGCGTTTATATGGTTTCTCTGTCTTACGTAAAAATAAGTACAATGGCAGATTCATTCCACTATTGTGGCAATTAATCTTTATTCTAAAATAACAGATCGTGGATCTTAAAATATATTTTACCTCCTGCTTTATCATAATGTTCTAGGCACCAGCACACGGGCGTAGATGAAATTTCAAGTGCTTCTTGACATTTTAAAAATAATCCCTGCTATGGAAACGTCAGGCAGAATATGAAAGTTGTTGTGGTAGATGTGATTCTTTAACCCCATCCACCGAAACGTAACGGTTGAGATGAAAGATGGGGAAGTACGGTGGTCATAACCAGCCATGTTGAAACCTTCTGAAAGCGATTCGATATTACTGTGCGCCGAAGTCTGTAAATCATTTCCGGTACGACGTTAGAAGTGTGGGAACGTCCACCATTTGTTGCAAAAATATCTAACCCATGTGCAATAGCCAAGACTAAATTGTGCTTTTCGCTTACATGACTGTATTGCTGGTTAAAGGAAAACAAAAACATATACTATGTGAACCAAAGACATTGTCGACAAATGAACTGAGACAGCGAGCTATAAATTATTGCCACTGGGAAACGATGTTTATGGAATGGGTAGTATATATTCCCTCGTCTGCTACTTCTCCGGCCCCTCTGATGCTGAATTTTAATTCTAACGGACATGAAATGCTACGACTATTGTTGGTCTTTTGAAACGTCAGCGACTTAGATTACATCATTACGAAGCTGCTGCAAATAGGTGGCACTCTATACTGTTCACTCCCCAAATATTGTACCAATAATGGCCTCTAGTATTACGTACACATCAAACCGACGCTGATGTTCGATGAAGAAGAATTTTTTCTGCTATGAGCTGATTTCTAGATGCTCTAGACAACATTGTTTGTTTACACAATCGATGTGGTGTAAATACCCTTTCGTCTGTAAACCCCATTTGATCGATTGCCGTAAAATTGCCTCTAAGGACCTGTCAGAATAAAACTGAATTTGCATTTTGCAGACCTTCGGGTTGAAGGCGGCCGTTCACTAAAAGACAAGTAACAGATTCCCACACTGAAAACACTTCACCCAAGAAGAGCCTTCATACACTTCTGTGTTTCTGACATCTTGTTCCTGTGTGTTTTATTAAAATATGCGCGTTTGAAATTGCATCGTTCATGTCTTACGACAATAAATGATTTCCAGAATAAAATAAATGCTACCAGATAAAAAAATGTTGAATAGCAGAATTATAGGCTACATAATAACATAGGAAATGTAACAATGACTAAAGTCTAAAAAACTAAACTAAAAATTAGAAAAGACCGCCCTGATGATGGAGGCAGAAAACACCAACGAAACATCGGTTAAAATTCTACCCGACTACAAGGGGTAACAACGCAGAAGACAGCCATCTTCATATTCTCCGCCGTGAAACTCAAATTTCATTCTTCTTTGTAAAAGTACCTAAACAATGCAAGCCTTCGCAGACGCTTTCACAAAGAACATGAAGGATTATTAGAAAGAACAAAGACTGACAAAATGTTCTGTAAGCGCTTTCCTCTCTCAGGAAAAAAGGAATAAAATGGGACTGCTGAATATTCTCCCGCAGATCGTGATCGTGATCTTCCACTGACTATATCCCACTCAATTATCTTTCGTTACAGCGACATCACGCACAAGTGCAAAAGTTTAAAGTCTAATTTAACTCTAAACTGTCAAGTTCTTTGTCGTGTATGTTGTTATCTGTCAAGTCCTCATTAATGAACTGGCCCTGCTAATAACAGAATTTAGTGGGTCTGAACTACAGCCACCAGCAACTAGTACCTTTGCTTTGCCCGTGTATTACACACACTGATCAAATGATCACGAGTAGAGAATCCAAGAACAGAAAACTAAATGAAAATGACAAACTGAAACAAAGTATTGTATTCATTTCAATTTATGGCGTATGGTATGAACACAAAAGCTACATAATTATTCCCAAAATTAAATCAATAATTGTACAATGCGACGCATTTCCATACACACCACTGTCACTGCATTAACAATACCTATTCAATTAAAAATGAAAGCGAGTTCTTTATTCTGAACAATGGAATTGGCGAATGTTTGTGCTGTAACCGGCACCAGAGGAAAAACACTGAGTTTCGTTGACAGGACAGACGTCAAGCTTACTGAGGTCACATTGAGTTGGACCTGCGAAGCGTCCAAATCTCCGGACAGAACCCTCAATAACACCAAAACCCACTCTGCCACGCCAGCGTCGCGATGTTTACGGAATTTAGAAAGGAACAGAACATACACTACATTATTTTGCATTATCTATCTTAATATTATATTTCGATCTAATTCTATAGCTTTGGGATGGGCTCTCTCGTTTAGGCCTTACTAATAAAATTTATTGGGAATTTATCGTCTCACCTATGCATGCTACATGCACCACCCATCTCATCTTAAACTTGTTCATTGTAATGATATTTTATAAACAGCAAGAAATTACAAAGCACCTAATACGACAATGTAAATTATTCTTGTCTCCTGTTACTTACTCCCTCTTTGGTCCAAACATTATCCTTGTCACAGTGTTCTCAAACACCCTCACCATATGTTCTTCCTTAATGTCAGAGATCAATTTACACAATCATATAAAACCACAGGTAAAATAACAAAAATTGAAGATATCACGGTGACTTGGAACGGAAAAGTTGAAACAGCAATGCTTTAAAAATAATGTGGTCTTACGACTTATGTGACTATTTAATATATGGACTAGATCAAAGGTAAGATAAGACCCAGGTTCCCCTAACAGATGTAAACATAGTTTAAGTACATACACAGTAGCATGTTTTAGGCTACTTAACTTTAACCACGGCTGGGATAAGAAACGGGTAGACGGTAAACTTCTCGGTAATAGATTTTTGAAGAACAAAAACAGCTCGTTCAAAATTCTAAAAATATTTTTTTGACGTAAATACGTCTATGAGGAAGGGTCATTCGGCAAAAAAGTGTTACGAAAAAGTGTAACTTCATTGTTATGTTACCTAGGAAACCTCATCTGTTTACTCAGCATTATTGTTACCTAGAAAACGTCATCTGTTTACTCGGCATTATTGTTACCTAGGAAACGTCATCTGTTTTCTTAGCATTATTGTTACCTAGGAAACGTTACAATACATTAAATTACATTACTTTACATTACATTCATCTACCACAGATCCCAACTAATTCAAGTTAAGTATTCAAGCATTTTTGTTACCTAGGAAACGTCATCTGTTTATTCGGCATTGTTGTTACCTATAAACATTACATTACATTACCTTACCTTACATTACATTACCTTACTTACCTTACCTTACCTTACATTACATTCAGCTACCACAGACCCATTTTAAGCGTAACTAATTCAAGTTGATTAAGCAATGTCGTAATCAAATTTATCTCGATTGTAAAGCATGTATACAGGAAATATTTAGAATAAAGTCAATATATAAACTTCCTTTCCGTAAAGACGTATTTACGTCAAATTCTCCGGAACCATGGTTCCACTATCACTTTTTAACTAATTAATTTAACGACTATACGTGATAATTTTCTGCGTACTGTTACGCAAATTATTAAAGTTTTGGACCATATAGAAATAAAAAAGCGCTCTGGTCACTGTAAACAATAAATTCATTACAAAACCACAAAACATTCCACTTCCACACAAACATATACACGCGCCACTGGATATATGCGCGCGCGCTGGTTTTCTGGGTATTAACGCCGAGTGGAGTTGAAGGCGAAATATCTGCGTTTCACAGCCCTTAAGATGAACTTCCTGAAGCGTGTCTTTTAGCCTGCTACCGTTTTAAATTCACAAGAGAAATCACTAGCCAAATTTGTACTCAATGAAAAGATGATATACCATAAATGAGCTTCAGTATCAAAAGTTTCAGATTTGCATAGAACTCACATGAAAAATGTCTATTACAGTGTAGAGTATTTTGCCTATTTACAACTGACCAGACAGCATTAATCTGTATGCACTAGGCACAGAACAGAAGATGGCATTAGGATACAAACATTTTCGAAACATACAGTGAACTGTACTGCACTCGAACTGCGAGTATCGATTATCGCAGCTCACTTCCTACGATGTGGACAGCTTTGAGTAGACGGGTATTAAGTGATGCATCATTACTTTAAAATGGCTCGTTTGAGCCAGAAGTCGACAACACAGAGCAAACTCGAAGAGACAAATGAGACATTCGTTCTGTATATTAATACAGCACTGAGATGTTATTAAAGAAAGTAGTTCAGACAGTTTCTGGCGTCCACTAAACCCAACTAAAGCACGACATTACTTATCGCGGCCTCTTAAAGTGAAACGGAAACAAAATTCAGAACAACGGTTTAATGCTTTAATATCAGCCTCTCTAAGACAAAACAACTTCCTCAGTCAAAGATAGCGACAAACAAGTAAAAAGAAGCACGGCGAATCGAAAATAAACATTAAATTTTAAATCAAATTATGCGCTAGGTCATATGATTCATGGTTGGAAACAATAAAACGGCTTCCCGTTTCTGAGGAATGTAACGACCGACTTCAAAATCACACACACGTTAATTTACTACGAATTCCGTCACATAAAAAGCATCTAAAGAATGTCCCACACTTCATATTCACTCGTATGTAGGCGGATACGGTATAAATTATTATCCACGCTTTATTTCTGAGCCTTTCCGGGTTACATACAAGAGCGCCGTATACAGCAGTAAAGAACTGTAGGACATTAAAATTGGAAAATAAGTTTTTGAAACAGCTTAAGTCTCCTTTGCTTTAAAACAAGGAAGGCCAATTATGTAGTTTTCAACTGGGAACCATGGGATGTATTTTGAAGTGACAACGGCAGAAGAATTTCACGACAAAAATCATGTAAGTAAAACTGTTAAATGTTATTAAATTCTATATTATAACTGCTTTATGGAAACCTAAAAACTGTACTAATAATAAGTGAATTAATTCGGACAGAATATGGACTGTAGCGTCGTGTAGTTTAGTAGAAGTCGTGAAACGTCGGTAAACATCTGCCAGACTACATGGTGCTAAAATCCAGAAGACAGCCATCTTCATACTGGCCGCCGTGAGAATCTCAAACCCTTCTTACGATACGTATGATAAATTCTGATTGGTATTCGAGAGATGTTACGACACGTGGATCCTACTCGACTTTTTCACAGCAGGCAAGGCGTATTAAAACAGTAAATACGTGTAATGGGTACTCAAAATCTTGAAATCCCTTCAAAATATTCTTCAATAGTGTTTTACGGAGTATATCTTGCTTGTTCCAAAACAGAGTTAACTTCTAACCTTATAAATCTTTTAGACATTAGGTATAACTCCTTGGATATAGGACCGGAATCTAGCACGTTCTCTACCTACAAAAAACAGGATGGTACAGAAAGACGCGGCTGACATTGCATGCCTCGAGCGGTATTAGAACCCATGATTCCAACATACGAGAGGACCAAAACTGTACACGCCACCATCGCGTGTCTACTGTGGTCGACTCCAAATAAAATTGTATTTCAAATGTCAAATAAATTACGTACACCAATAGAATCGACATAATATTACATACAACATATACCATCTGTGTATCTTATATAAAGTATATTCGGGTGACTTTCAAACGAGACGCCTGTGTAAAAATGGCGCCCCCCTGAGTTACCTGACATCTGTCTGAATAACAGAAGCGTTAAATAATTCAAAAGCATTATTAGTTCCAAACAGTTGTAACCATATTCTCTTAAAACATCTGCAGTCATACGTCATCCACCTGGCTGTTTTGTAGAATAAATTAAATTATAGTCATAATAAATAAAATATAATACCAATAAGCATACACACATTCACATCGCATAACTGTTAATTGAAAAATATTTTACTCCGTTTATAACGTATTTAACGAAGATAATGCATGTCTCTGAGAAATGTAACATCTCTGTTGTGTTGTATTTAGTAAGATAAATTATAACGTTATGCAGTGTAGTTCTTCCACTGTTAATGAACACTGACGAGAAATGATATTATCTGCAGTAAATAAACATTACTATCAGCCAGGTCTGCGGAGTTGCAAATTCGTTTGTAGAATGTTTACTGAGAGAACCTTCCTTGAAATTATTTCTTATCTAGGACTGCAATGACTTGCAAGACTTATGAGAAAACGTCCTTCCAGGGTCGATACAGGACAAAGGATCGTGGAACAAGAATATCCACAGATAACCACGTCACAGCAGTTATTTGCGGTCGGTTTAAAAATTACATTCTGTGGAAACTAGCGAACTGATAAAATCTATTTGCGAGGAGCCCCTTCCGTAACTAATGCATGAGATGCAGGCTTGGTAACTGCGTGAAGAAGCATCAAAGCCCATTTTAATGGACAGCGGAGCGAAGATTCTCGCAAATCACCGAAAGAGACCGATATAAGAGCTCGCCCGTACCCCTGCACTTTCCTTTCATAATCCCTCATTCAGAAACGTTCATCGTCGACGATGTGCGGGACTTTGCCTCCCCTACCAACCTGCGCTTGATAATATTACAAACCGACCCTCACCGACCTTACCAACTCATACAATGATGACGATGTAGGAGAATACAACATCCCTCTTGAAGACTTTATATTGCTTCCCCACCGAGCAACTATTCGTACCAAGTGAAAAGGCGTCAGAGAACACGTAAGTGATCGCAAGCCACATGTCATTACAACGCCACTCCTGTGAATAAATAACGGCGAGAGGGGAGATTAGCCGTGTGTCAGGTTATTTCATCGGAGGGCAGAAGCTCCGACTCGTAAGCCATATTAAAAGACCGTCAGAAATAGCTTCACGAAACCGGTTAAAACAGGCACGTCAGTTTACAAGAACGCGATGTTCTGATGTTTACTTCAGGTGAGAGCAAAATGGGATGTGTAAACATCTGAGCGTACACATGATTCATCGCCAAAACAATTTAACGGATTTTGATTAAACTTGGATCAGCGAATGTGTATTAACTGAATTACATTTCGATTCATGTCGGCCCAAGGTAATCTATATTCTACGTGTGCTGAAACCTAAACTGATTTCATAACAACGGCTTAGTACAAAAGACTGTCAAATCAAACAAATAATTAAATTTATTGATATTTGCAACATTTATGGTAAATTATTTCCACGTGATATATATTTAACGTAATAAAAGAAAAACACTATTTACTTTTATAATACACAATTAATGCACAATACCAGAGTGATCCAAAATCTTTATACACGCCCATATCAACTGTATGAGTGAAACATAATTATATATTTTTAATCTTTGTTTCTCCTTCTAGCGAACGTTGAAACTGCACGTTAAATACGGCCATAGTCACTGATCAATTTATATTAAATTTTCATTCACCACAGCTTCCATAACGGCTTTGAGTTCCATATAGTCTAGTACCCAGTATATAATCTGACGCTCCCGCTACGATAACAGAAGCGTCAAGGAATTGCAGCATGTAAATCCATCTTCATCTTACGTCGCCATGCATCCACGAGCCTTACATGCTTTCATGGTACGACACTTAGGCACATGGAGATGTTACGCTTTTCACCTACCCTCCTGAAATGCAATAAAGCCAGCCAGTACTTCATGTGTAAGTTCATTTGCAGACATACACTACTTAAATTTTTAACGATTCACTAATATCATAAAGCATTTTATATAACATTTAATACAGCACACAGAAACTAATTTCTTTAAAAGCATTCCATCAAATGTTAATGACTTCCCATTGTCGTAACTTAAGGATTCAGCATCAACTGATTTACGTTAATGCCTTTTTATCATTGTTTTATATATTCCTTTCTGTTTAAAAGTTCTGAATTTTAAATAGATTTTCTGCATTAGTTCATAATTTTCATTTAAACCAGATAGACCCCACTTAATCGGGAGACAACTATAATTAAATATCTAGCCCGCACGTCAAAGAAAACACAAATCATAGCCATCAGAAAGGTAAAATGTTGTATTATTTTGAGGAAATAACAGCTGTTTACTCTGAGAATCATAACAGAACTGTTGATTTTTAAAGCACGTGGTACTCATTGTTGCCACTAAGCTTGCTGACAGCAAGCAGTGCCCCTGTTAGCCTTAAAGCACGTGGTACTCATTGTTGCCACTAAGATTGCTGACAGCAAGCAGTGCCCCTGTTAGCCTTAAAGCACGTGGTACTCATTGTTGCCACTAAGCTTGCTGACAGCAAGCAGTGTCCCTGTTAGCCTTAAAGCACGTGGTATTCATTGTTGCCACTAAGCTTGCTGACAGCAAACAGTGCCCCTGTTAGCCTTAAAGCACGTGGTACTCATTGTTGCCACTAAGCTTGCTGACAGCAAGCAGTGCCCCTGTTAGCCTTAAAGCACGTGGTACTCATTGTTGCCACTAAGCTTGCTGACAGCAAGCAGTGCCCCTGTTAGCCTAAACAACAATGTGTACAGCGTCAACGGATTATTTATTAAGCTTCACGTGGCCATAATTGCCACGGAAATATATTGCCACAGCAACAGAGAACGGCTGTTGTGTAGCAACAACACAAACAAACTATCAATCGGTTCAAGAAGCATTTGGTGAAGGCGCGTATTACTGTCCTCAGTAAATCGACAACAAAAAATTATTAAAGGGACGAATTCAAGCTCACTTGGGATCGGAACTTTTGTTACTGAAGAACTAGAGGGGAAGGTTGTAGTGAGGAACCATAAAAAAGCCAGAATCAACAGAGGTACGTACGTGAATTCTTTGCTTCTTGTGGGTGATATTGTGACTAAGAACATTATGTTGCTGACCAGTTACGTCAGGGCGGCACTCGGATTTCGGATGGAATGTAAATATTATCGTTTCCTGATAGCTGCTAGTGAAGCATTTCGTAGTTCTATGCCTTAGCAAGAAAATATTATCAGGACCTTGGTAGCCACTTATACAAAATGCAAACGAAGTGAATAAATTTTAAGCATAATTCGGCTGCGTTAAAACATAATTGAAACAGCGGTAAAAGTCCTATGTAGTAAGAGCGTGTTTGATCATGGCAAAAGAAAGGTGAAAGTTCTATATCAGATCTACATTGTTTATATGGACTTTGGGCCTCAGAGGGCTAAGACATTCGATCAGCACACTGCAAATTTATTCTCGTAATTAAAATCTACATTTGAATATATAATTTTTGCCACCAGACATGCGTGCAATTTTGCAAATCGGAAAATCCGTTCTCTAGATATAAGCGAAGAAATAAATAAATTGACCAGCCACCCAATTTGATATTTATAAAATCGGATGTGTAACACTGGATTTTGCTACTTTAGCCGCAATGTATTTGTTTTATTTTCCCTTCTTCATTGATAATTTACTTTGTTGAGTTACTAAAATTCACCTGATTGGACCGTTGTCAAGATACATGCTTGTTATTCGAGTTGTTGATGGCAGATTGGTTGAGGAAAGTTAATGCATTATTTGGAAGCAGTAAAATTATAGTTTTAGAAGTTGAGGCACGAGTATTAAGAGACCAAATTTTCGAGACGTCGAAGTCAAGTGAGGAAAGGACCAGAGAGAATCTGCAGAGATTTGTGTATTGATTAAACGTTTCTTGAATAGGAAGGGATAAACTTTGGAAATCAGAGGCTTAAGATACGCGATCGTCACATTGTAAAATTATTCTCGTGATTGAAACATCCATTTTCAAGGTATATTTTTTACCACCATTCAAGTATAAGGCATGAAAACTTTATGAAGTGTAAAAAAATATGCTGACCCCGGAGTTTGGAAATCATAATTAGTTTTTTCTAATATTAAACAAAATAACATGTTTGCTGTGTCTGTACGCTGTTACTGCAATGGGTTATAAATATTTATCAATTATGTTTAACTGATTCTGATATTGATGGTCAATTCTCATACTGTATTGACTTTCCTTCTTTCTTCAAGGTCTGGACATTGGGATCTAGTAATGGCTCCCAGCTTAAAAGAACTGCTAGAGGAGGTGGAGTGTCCAGTATGTATGGAGTACATGCTGCCACCAATCGCCATGTGCATGAACGGGCACAGTACTTGTTCCACCTGCAGAGAGAAACTTCTGACCTGTCCAGTCTGCAGGTGCCTATTTTCAAAAGCCAGAAGCCTACTCGCAGAAAACTTGGTTAGAAAGATGAGGTTTCCCTGCCGACATTCAAAGAGAGGATGCAGAAAGACGTTTAATTTTCTGTGTGTAAGGAAACATGAAGACGAGTGCGGTCACCGTCCGATTAAATGTCCATTCGCAAATGTCTCGACCGTACAATGCCCCTGGGTGGGCAAAGCGACATCTGTCAAAACTCATGTTCGGAAGATGCATTATATGCCTAGTAGCGACTTTGCCAACATAACGGTGTACTCACAAGTACCAAAATTTAATCAAGAATATAACGAAGTCGAGTGGCTTTTACCCTTGTTCTGTATGCAGGACATATTTTTCATGACCATCAGAGTAACAGAAAATAATGCACACTTTTGTCTACAACACGTCGGACTCAGGCGCAAGACGCCCAACTATAAATACAAAGTAAGAATTAAAAACGACGATGGCCCTGATAATTCCGTGATGTACAACGCACCAAAATATACAGAATGTGAAATAGAGAAGATATTTAAAGAAAAAAACTGCCCGGTTATCAAACAGGAAATATGGAAGAAGTTCCTTCAAGAAGATGGCAGTTTAGCTTATGAAGTAAAAATATTCCAGAATTCGTGAGCAATAATTCTTCGATGACCCTAACTCCTTCGACGCCGCTTCAGACAAGTGTATATGTATTACGGAATTAACGTTAAAGTCAAAATATTAAGAGGTTGCTATCTTCCAGAAGATAGGTATAAGATATCAAAACAGTTAAAAATTATAGAAAATTGAACGTGGCGAATACGAATCTACACGCTTCTTGTCTGGGTAGAATGCTGAGGCTTCGTTGGTGAGTTATGATGCAAGGCTTGAAGGGCATAGAAGTCGATGTCGTCCTTAATTCATGTTATCGACCTGCGGATGAAATCGATAAGACGGCCCGACGCGATAAAGATTTTGTGACTAGGGGTGTGAATGTGATCAAATTCTAACGGCAATGAGATGATGGGTGTAAATACCTCATACCTCCTTTTTATTAGCTAGCAACCTCTTAGTGTTTCAACTTTAATTTCGGCTTTCGGGTGAAGGTGTGTCATTAGAAGTTTTATGAACTCCAGCCACAAAAGACTTCGGACAACAATTTTAGTAAATGTTCAAGACGTTGAAAATATCTACAAACCTGATGATTGCAAGTAAGATTTGAGATTTTCACGGCGTTGAGTATCAAGATTTCTCTCTTCTGGGTTGTTGCGCCGTGTAGTGTGGTAGATGTTTCAAACGTTTCTGAGGTCATACTGCCTCCGTCATCAGGGCGATGAATGTGCCAGTTGGGTGGAGGGGGCTATGTTTATAGGAACCGGACCTGCTCCCATTGGCAAGGGGCAGGCTACTCCATTCACTGCCCGGGTCCTATAAACCGAGCCCCACACACCCAATTGGCACATTCTTCGCCCTGATGATTGTAGCTTTGCAGAAACATGAAGCGTGAACGTTTTATTACCATAATTGAAATATACATCTTATTCAGTGTGATGACGGTATTCAAACACATTTGTTGATTAATGCATTAGTAATATATATCATGTACATTAATTATAATAAAATTTGTTTCGCTACCTTCAAACCTGCCTGTTTATGCTGTCTGTCCACTTATATTACGCACTTCAAACACCTGAATTCTCAGTAGATTTTCCCTGTATTTCACTTCCAAGGCATCATGTGAGGAGGGTGTATCAACATATCTGCATAACCAATACTTCTGATCTAACAACATAAAATAATGGGAAGTATGTTATACCAGAAGGGTATAAAACTGGTGCTGCTCTACACAGTTTCATTTCGGCGAATGAACATTTTTCAAACGAAATTAGCGTAAGAATTGAGCATTCTTTCCATAATTTTGTTGATACGCCCTTCTAAGATGATGACGACGGCATGTAAATACTTTCAACCCGAGCAGAATTTCAATGAACACGAGTGAAATTACATAAACACATAACTTAAATGCAGTCTGAAACACAGGATAATATATTTGATTTTCACATGATAGTTCCAGTTACATTCAAACGATTCATGAACAGTAAGGGCCCGTATATTTAAGTACAGTCCTCCGCTTTACATTCGGCTACAGATTTGATACATTTGCCCCTTAAGTCTGTGCCATTACCATCACAAACAAGCAAGACATTCTCATGCAGAGGGCTGCCTTCTGGGTTCCTGCGCCGCGTACTCTGGTATATCGACGTTTCAGAGGTGCGTACTCGGTAAACAACTACCAATATAAGCCTCGACCCCTCATCAGCGCACCAACTGTGAATGCATCAGAGCTACATTTCCTAACTTTCTAAAACATTTTCCTCCATTTACAAAGAGTTCAGTGGGAAGGTGAGGAAAGCGTGGCGCCTTGCTACCATTATCCCCATACGCCTCTATAAGAAGGGGGCTCGTCTTACTTTCAAAGTTAAAATTCACACAGTAGCGACACAAATCTTAAAACGTGTTCCAAGATTAGAGTTCCTTGCATTTGTTACAAAATTCGAAAATGTGGAAAAATTATCATATTTTATGACACGAGTAACAGATCAAAACGACATGGTGAAAAGATTACACTCAGGGAAAGAATGCTACTGTTCAGTCAGTCTTCGCTTATTCCTGTCTCAAACCTAAAAATATAAAGATTATAATATACAAAAATATATTTGCTCCTATTCCTTTGTATGAGTGTAAAACTTGGTCTCTCATAACAACTTAAGGTCACAGACTGAGGGTGGCTGAGAACAGAGTGATGAGAATATTTGAGCCTATAGAAGTGGGGGGGAAGTAAGAGGAAGCGTAAACTGACGGCTCTCTGGTTATGCCAGAGAAAATTAGCCTACACCTCAATAATAAGTGAACTAATAATAATAATAATAATAATAATTCAATCCATTTCAATAATAAAGATTATTATTATGATAACATGCTATGCGATAGAAATCCTATTTCAGTGTGACAAACAGCATTTCAACAACAAATGATCAAAACACTAATGCCTTAATTTTGGAGTTAGACCTCATTGTACCTTAGAACGTAGAATTGTAAGCATAATATTTTGATGCATGTTGTGACTTTTAAATGAAGTAGCATCCGTGTTATTGCAGCTTACTAGACACAGGCGTTATTGCTGCAGTAAAATTCGGGAGTTTCGTCCAGTAGTGGAAATGTATGACGAAATAACTTACTTATACCAATAGATCAAGAGTAGATTGCTTCATACAAACAGCATATTAGTATCGGCGAGCACATGGCAGACATATGCTGTAATACCGGATACTGGGAACGACCCGTTCTTCAAGTGCCTGAGCACTGCGGGTCCCAACTTTTCGTTGGCTTCATCTATGGACATTCGGTAGGACTCCTTCGACGAGAGATCGGCCCGTCGCAAGGCTCTACCTGTACACAGAACAGCACAACACAGAAAGACGCGGACAAACATCCATGGCTTGAGTGGGATTCGAACCCACGGTCCCAGTGACCAAGCGGCACAAGGCCCACGCCTCAGACCGCGCGGCCACTGCGGACCCCTATATGCTGTAATAATATCTTAAAACAGCCTATGACTGTTCAGTTATACGCCCCCTGCAGTACATGGTTCATAACCACCCCACCATTTTAATTCTACATATCTTATGTAGCCGATAAATCTTCGTTCAACGAACGAAAACTCGACCATTTAGGAGTTCCATATTCACTTATTTCATATTGTGTGGCTGTTATAGGTTAACACTACCTTCTAGTAACAAGAGTTTTGTATGTGTAATATTCTGTTACCATAATATGTATATAAAATGTTCGTACGTGTCATTTTGTTCATTTGTTAGATTTATGTGAAATGGCGTGGTGTAGCGTGTGCAAGAGCATACCGACAACTGCTTACTAGGAAATTGGGTAAGTGGCATTACAACGGATCACGTTATTATGGGTGCTACTAAGTGATATGATTTGTAACTCGCGTTGCGGGCTATTCTTGGCTCAGGGAGCAAGTCAATATGCACCCACGCGACGTTCAGACTACATAGCTCACTGATACTTGTTGATTCACCTGAGTTGTGTAAGCCAGAATACGTCGAAAGCCAAGAAATCTACAGTTACAATGTCCTGACCACACAATGTCCCACGTATTCGTAATGTTTGTCTCTATATTAGTCAATGATTCTCCTGTGACCTTGAAATATCAAATTAGGTGACAGACACAAGCCTGTTGCACTGTATAGGAGAACAGTTGTTAAAAATTAGGGAAGACGTAGAGTGGTTTCAGCCTACGTAAAGATAGTATTTCAGTAGTTACTGGAGTTTCCAGATCCTGAATAGAAGCTGTAACATACAGAATAGGAATCTCATTATAAAATACAGGCATACCTCGTTTTACTGCGCTTCGTAGATATTGCACTTTTTACAAATTGAATGTTTGTGGCAACCCTGCGTCGAGCAAGTCTATCGGCGCCATTTTTCCAACAGCATGTGCTCACTTCGTGTCTCTGTGTCACATTTTGGTAATTCTCGCATTGTTTTTAAACATAATGCTACTGCACACTTAATAGACTACATTATAGTGTGAACAACTATTATATGCACTGGGAAAAAAAGAATCGTGTGGCTCGCTTTATTGCGGTGGTCTGGAACCGAACCCGCAATATCTCCGAGGTATGCCTGTACTCAAACGCGACGTTCGGCATATGCATAATGAATTGGCGACATTTTTCGATAATTTGTGATTCACTAACTCATATCAGAACCCGAAAGTTCGATATCGTTAATATTAATAGCAATTGTAGTCACTGGTAGCGATCCTGAACCACTTACATCCGCGTTCCACAGTTTCAAAATGTTTAATTTTTTAAGCTTAAATCCATGCTCCAGACATTACATTCAGGAACGTGGTTTTGGGTGTGCGAGCAGGTCAGGAGCTTTGAGTAATATATCAACCAACACCATACATGGGTGGCTGCAGTATAATAACAACATAACAATGTGTTACTTCATATGACACGAATACCCCGCGCCCTAACGACACTGGCTTTTATTGTCCCCGAGATTGTGTTGCTAAACGAGGTCACTCATAATTGATTTGCCTTTTACCGTGTTGGGACTTGAACTACACTATTGTCACTATGTTAACGGCGATGTTAATGGTGGCTTATAAACAGCGTGTTAATACTAAGTCGTCCCTGCGTGAGGTCGTAATAAGATTGACCAGTTTTTAGAACAAACTTAATTTAACTTTAGGTCTTGGCTTCGTAAACGGTCTGAACTGTGGTAAATCGAATTAAAGTGGCAATTATGTATGCAGTATAGGAACATCGACAATAAAAGATTAATTTAATGGTGGAATTAGGGTTCACATCGGTTAAATATGGACCATAATTCACGGTGATTCTCAAGTTAAACTTCACGGCTTTCAGCAAATTTCTCGTTTTTCTTTCTGAGTGAGAATATTCTCTGAAATCAATTGACACACAGTGTGGCAACATTTGATGAACTTGTTTCCTTGTGTAAAATCAATCTCATTCTTCCCATGCAACCGATGTCCCCTTCGAGTCTGAGTTACCCAAAAGACGAGATGCTGTTACACCCCGTTGGCTGACAAGATCTCATATCCTATTATGCACCCGTTATAGTTTACAGTGCTTCATTGTCCCGTTGAAATAAAATTTTCGGTGTAGTGAAACGGTCATTATAAAGCGGATTTAATTTTCTTTCTATGAATTTCATCAAGTGTATCAATAGTGATTACAGTAGTGGCTTCAGATGCTTGTATATTAATTAATACAGCGTGGCACTTTACTTGCAAATATCCTACAAAGTAAACGGGTTAGCTATTTGTTGTAAGTTGCCGGAGTTCATAATAGATACAAAGTTTGTGGCTTGCCTAAAATATAACTCCATTTATGAATTGGTAAATGTAATTTCCTCTTCCATTCTGTGGGGTATTTTACACTTCACACTCTTTAATCAAAGAAGTAAACTCGTTTAAATTTTAAATTAATTGTAGAACAACCTACAGTGAAATTTTCCATTATGGAGACACCTTTTAATTACAGCTTATATTGGTTTACGGATATCAGCTACGCTGTTCACTAAGTTATGATAAAAATGTTATTTGATATCGAAGAAGTGTGCCCAAGTTCAGTACGTGAGTGCGCAGGATGTACTTAATAAACTGCAGATAGAATTTTTTAAAATTTCAGAAACGCGCCTTTATTTCCGTTGTCTCAAATTTCGACCCGGGATATCGTCCCCCTCATCTGTTTTCCCAAACTGTGGTTTGCGAGCCTATTCGGGATGCGTAAAATGCTTCAAATGATTTATAGGAAATAACCATAACAACGTACTTATTATGTTTTTGTTAATATAATTTTAGGTTAAGGTCTGTAGGCAGAGACTTATAAAGAATAAATGTTAAGAAATAGATAGAAGTTGGCTGTCTTCTGGGGTATTGTACAGTGTTGTCTGGTAGAAGTTTATCAACGTGTCAGAGGTCCTTGCTGCCTCCGTCATCAGGGCGATGATGTAGGCTGCAAGGACCTCTAAAACGTTGTTAAAAGTTTACCAGACTACTCGGCGCAATAACTCAGAGTACACTCATCATCGGACTCACCGCCGTTAAAACCTCGAATCCAACACAAAAAATAGACAGCTTGAAAAGAACTGTGAACAATCACATGGTCAGGCTAGCAAAAATAATTTGGTAATCCATTTCTATGCAAAATTTCTAAAAACACACATTTCGAAGACGTTAAATTTGCCCGACATGAATCGTCTTGAACCGTCGTCATATTTCAAATTGTTACACATCCTGACATTTGTTAGTGTACAATACGTAGGCTAAATATGTTTGATTTTTGCCCCCATAAAGTGCTTCAGTAAAACAGTCTCAGTCAAAAAGCTAAATAAACATTTCGCAACAGCTTCCGTGCTATTTTACATTCTACAACATAAAATTACTTTTCTATGGTTAGCATAAGAATGTTCTGATCCTGCCCGAAGTTCGTTGTTATTTTGAGAATTGGCGTCTCTTTTCCTCTCCCTGGGCTCAGTGAAATTAAGTCAGCATAGAGAAAGCGTGATTAATTACTCATCCTGAGGTCATACGTACTCACTTCTTTGAACTAAAGGCGAATGTGCTTCCTAGTTTACATCCAAATTCAATGATGAAATCCGAATCACGTCAGAGAAATTCATTTGCATACAGACCCGTTACATTTGTCATTCTAAACACACCCTTCAAAGTATCGAGTGATGAAGGCACAACCGGAATTTAGAACTTCTTTTTCTCTTTGCTTCCCTAAACTTTTCCTTCCCGTGTTCTGGTTTGGTGAATAATGCATTTAACCCAGCGCACTTTGGAACGCAGACCACAAATTGTCTCTCACTATGACGTCACAACCAGAGCTTCGGACTCTTTACTACCACTTTGGGAAATTTAAAAACTCCGTTTCTTCATGCAGAAAATGTAATGATTGTGAACGTTATGTGTTTCGTGAACTTGGTTCCGCAAATACTGGCGAGCGCTCTATCGTGAAGTGTGGAAGTCAGGCCACAGAGAAATGGACACTTCGATGCTATTATAACGAAATAGACACAAACCAAACCAAACAGTGGTGACTGCGTTTTAATACATTACCTAACCCTGTATTCTCACTCTAACCAAACAGTAATTACTTAATTATAAAACAGTTGCAGTCATCCACACTTGCATAAGTTCCAAACTAAAGTCTTTAAAAATAAAGGTTTCTGAGGAAGAATTACTTTTACCTTCCCATTAAGAAATCATGAGTAACGTATCCCACATCATAGATCATTGTTGTGATACAATTTTCCCAAGAACTAGTATAGACTCAGAATTAGTTACTCTAAATTCTATATTTCTGTCGTAAAAATTCTGAAGGTAATAAATTGGAATATATATTTCCCATGTCACAGCAGTCAATAAGTATAACAACGTGTCTACATTGTAATTATAAGTTACCATGGTAACGCTGCTAAGTAGTTTTCGACCTTATGGGATAACGATAATAGGATTATAATCATATTTTATATTGTTGACACGATGATCCTGCTAAGATATTCTGAGTCTTAAGATTTGCGTCACAGAAATTGCTATAATAATCGGCTATCAAACAGACACAATCGTGAAAGTCCTGCTGTATGGCCACAAAATATGTCTAAAAATCAGTCGATATATTGTGTTTAACTTAGTTAAGGAAGAAAACAGGAATGGATAGTCCAACGACGGGCTGTTTCCTTCAGATGGCAATTCTACCGTGAAAATGTGGTTAAGGATGCTTGACCGACATTTAGTCCCTACACCAGACTTTAAGCAGATGTCGTGTCTCAGAAACGCCACGTTGCTGAAAGGTTACTTTGTCTGCAGTGTGAATGGAAAAGATCTACAGGAAAATCTTATTTTAAAACACGTTATTATTGAAAACTGTAACAAAGAATCATATAAAAAATTAAAAACATTACTTATCTTAACATAATTACGGAAGCCCAATGCGAAAACACGTAAAGATCAGTTGTTGCCGCGTTGTATCGAAGTACATGTATACAGGCAACCATTTAAAATTATTACATAGTCATAAATATTATCCCATAAGACCAAAAATCCCTTTACACTAAATTATCACAACCAACCAACGTATCAATTCTTGCTTATTATATGGATAAATTAATAAGTGATGAAATTTTCAATCCTACTTGAACTATATGAATACACCTTAACTCCCTCTATTATAAAAAGGAAACAGTGCTCTTAAGGAAGACATAAGAACAAAAAAAGATAAAGAAGGATTATAATCTCTACGGAATGATTATCGGTAAGAACTACATCATACTTGTTCATTAAACAAACATAACAACAGCAAATTTCATAAAAAATAAAAAAATCACAAACAACGTTTTATATTACTCTAAAATCTATTATTAATTATGGGCATACATCGTTTCTGGCAATTCTTCTATTCATTTGCCTTCTAAGTAACCCCCTTATAAATATTTCTCTCTCTCCATTTCTAGCCCCTACTTACGAAACTTTCTTCCACTAACGATCACAAAATCCTACAAGCAAATATATTTCCTATTCTTTGTCTTGTTCACCAACACCCGCAAAGTCTATTTAACGGTCTCTGCGTGCCAAGATTTTCCACAAATCTTTGCAAAGCTATTTTGGATGGAAATGTACTGAGAGGGCCAAGCTAAGCCAAGGCAGACCACCAAAGGATCCACAGACACCCACACACAGACGTACAATATTAGTGGGTAACCACAGCTCACCGTTTACAATTCTGGAGCTCAATATAAAGTCTAGAACTCTCATTCTTATACAATAAATAATAGTATTTTCCTTTCGCTGCTCATAGTACTTAGATTAGTTGGTTATATATTATCAGGTCTACGGCCTAAATATTTTCATTGGTGG
Source organism: Zootermopsis nevadensis (assembly GCF_977971745.1). Lineage (NCBI taxonomy): Eukaryota > Metazoa > Arthropoda > Insecta > Blattodea > Termopsidae > Zootermopsis > Zootermopsis nevadensis. The sequence goes on from NW_028259162.1 coordinate 11,279,978, forward strand.
ACACAAAATTCATTACAGAGGCTAGAAATATGAAGGCAGTTGCTCTAAATCTTTTAAAGACAGTGGTAAATATATATACCACATTCTTTTACGTTTATATTTATGCATGTACTTACAGAATCTGTTTAAGGGTTACATTTGTTTCTACAAATAAAGATAAAAGATTTTGCAAAATTATTAAAAAGGGGTCGTGCCTTAGTTCAGGCGGCTATATGATTGATTCTCACGGCAAAACCCCGGTTTTAATCCCGTACCGCTTCAAGTGAGTTTCGTGGTAGGCGAAAGGGCGCTGGAATAGGTTTCTCTCCACCAGTGCTCCATACCCATCCATCACCACCCCATGAGGTGTGCGATAACCCTGAACAAGTAACACATTATCACACCCTCGGTCCTTGTTGAGGGGCCCCAACACTGACCTGGCACTTTTCTGGTCCTGTATAAAGGTGACGGTGTGGTATTAGAAGTATTAGTAATCCTATAATACTAATAATAAAATATTTACATTGGTCACGGTAATGATACTTGTTTTCTGGGTGGTAAAATCTTATTTTTAAATACTTTACAGATGATAGCTCTGTTCTGGGTTGTTGCGTCGTTTAGTCTAGTAGACGTTTACCGACTTTTCAGAGATACTCAACGCCCTGATGATGAAGCCAGCAGGCACCTCTGAAACGGTGGTAAACGTCTACCAGACTACAAATCGCTACCAATATTCATATTCGCAGGCGTAAGAACCAGAAACTCACAAGAGTTTCTTTGTCTGTTTAAAGATCTAAAGAGAGAATATTTCAGCACGAATGTAAAAAACACAAAGGGAGAAAAAGAAATATCGTTACCATAAAGAATTAGCGTCTTTACGTCTCCACGTCTTTCAAACAAGTTTTCACCTGTGACATGGCAAAACATCTCGTTATGAAGGTGATGCACGTGGAGTTCATATCGGAAATCATATGACCCAACCTCATAATTCGAGTTACAGAAAATATTGACCAGTGTTGGTTTTTCTATCCTTACTCTATCCGTTAACCACTGAGGATGGAACATGCAATTAAGGAAGTTCCAATCCTCATACATTACTTCCGGTTTCATTGGGCCTATATTTTAACTTAGAACAGATAGTTATGGAAGTAATGAATTCTATTCCATCTATTCTGCATCTGTTTATCCTATGATTTCCCAAATTTTTTCTCAAATAGAAACGTTTTGTTAGTAACATACTTTGAGAGAAATCATGATAACGCCTTCCACAGTTTTAATAAACTAAAACAGAAACATTCTACAGGCGCGGAGGTGGTTGTTAGAGCTCAGTTATTAATCACGCACTTGACTCTCTCGTGTGGAAATGTGAGAGGGTCTAGAAAGAAATATCTGGATTGCAGCATTCAAGAAGACGAGAAACAGACATTGCGTCAGATATCAACAAAATAACGGGCCACACGGTGAATTGTTAGCGAGAATGAAAACAAAGACATGGAGGTAGTAACTCTTAAAAAAACTGCTTGTAGATCTATTGTGATTAAACAGAAAATATTGTGTTCGTTGTAGAAAAAATGTTATAAATTATATGACAAAATAACAGTAATACATTGACTCTATATAGTCTAAGCTACTGAAGAACAGTTGTTAAATAAAGAACAGATAATCAGTTATACTGATAGAGATAAACGGTACTCAGGTCAGAAGACAGAGGAAATTAACAGAGGATTACAATAAAAGCATTTAATAAAATATTTCACTGTAACTGTAGTAAATGGGTCTCATGTTATAGAGCTATCTAAGCGTAGCCTAAATATTTACGTTTAATACAAGACAAAAGTTAGAGGCAACCACGCAATGCAGAACTGTCAGTATAAGTAGTTTTACTGCGTTTATACACAGAGACATTAAATCGATTAGACGCAGATATCATCTGTGAGCAGGTTAGGATATGCCTTCCATCTGAATTGATTGCGATGCCATATTTAAATTGTGCTAATGCCAGTATTCATCAATTCGAAATTAATCATCAACTGCAATCACTTTCAGAGACAGGTTTCATCAAATGCCTGTCAGCGTGTGCATAAATACCATCTGAGTTACCAATATTACAACGCTCAGACCCTGCGAATGTCGGTAAGTACCCCGCTCCAGGCACGGATACGTGTTGGCGTTTATAAGTTACCCAGTGCATGTAGAAGCCTTACCGACGTCTAATCCCCCATTCAAGACGTCCTTACCGTTTGTTTAAAAAGGCTGTAGAAAAACATCTATGAGTTAACCAATGCTAAAGCAGATCTGTGGCGCCAAGAAGATTATGTGACACGTGCCAGGCTGCAAATATAATAAAATGAGAGATAAACAAAATTGAGGTTAAATGGGCCAGGAACTATATTCCAAGAGTTACCAAGAACCACGGTAAAAACAGCAGTAAGCCACATCGGCAAGACACGTGGACTTGTTTGCGCATATATGAAGCTGGCTAATATGACTAATTACTGAAACGTCGAGCCCTTCGTGGTCTCATTAAGGACCATTATTTTGATGATCCCTGACGTTTGGCTTCATCGAATAAACTGGCCTGTAGGCGTATCCGTCGACCGATACCAAATGAAATTAAGAGGGTAATTTAATACTGAGGGAGATGAGGTTAGGGAAAGTAGTCATTTAAAATTGTTTACTACAATATTTCACTGTAACTACACTCGTAGTTTATATAGGAAAGAGCTAATATATATCATGACGCTCTACTGATATAAGTGTGAATCCTGGTTATTTACGCGAACTCTATTGTAGCGTATTACAATTATAGTTCATTAGTTCCTTACGAAAACAAAAAAGAATAATTTACCGAGGAAAGTCTCAGGACAGCGATACTTTGCATTCCAGACGTTCCGGCTTCGAATACTGGTCAATAGGCTGGCTATTTCGTTTGAAGATTCTTTAGGTTTTCTCACTTACTTCAGAGAAATTCTAGGATAGTATCTCAATATTTAACGAGTTTCCTCGTCAATGGTAGTCACTCCGTCATTTAAAGCTGCATGTTATGACAAATGAAGACCATTACACGTCGGTGCATAAAGAAACAGATAATAACACGCGTATATGCGTACTAGATCGTAGGTTTCATAACATGCGAAAGAGTTGTACCACGGCTTAACCTAAATTTTACAAAAGACTATTGGTTCCATTGCAAAAACTATTTAAATACTAGAGCAACTCAAGGTGCCCATTTTACAAACAATCAAAAGCATTAGCTTTTCCAAAATCCCAAATGTCATGCTCAAGACTTCATCTGAGTGAAACATTTTAAAATATGACACACTTTAAACGTTGGCAACACTGTCTGAAAGGATTACAGTGATATGATAGTTTATTGTGTTGAGTGGGCACTGTGCCACACATTTGTTTTTACGTCACCAGACCACTGTCTTGGCACTACTACATACCCGTTCAATGCACAGTGATGTCATGTCGTACGTGTTGTAGGACTACGTCATAGAAGTGTGAAGTAAAATTTCCCGTAACAAATGATTCGGCTTAAATATTTGACGAATTTTAAACGCCAATGACAACAAAGACAAAATATTTTCAAATGTATCAAGAACACACTCGCGGACTTTTCAGTCTGTACAACATTTTTCCAACAATCACCCCACATATCACTAACATGGAGGAGGCCAGATATTTCCGAATTATGCTCTTAAATGTCAGGAGAAGAACCAGTATATGGAACAAAAAGGTACATGACCAAAATCTAACATCAGAAATTGGTTTGAACGTACACCTATGTTGCGAAAAAAAAATTCTTTCAACCAAGATAAAATGTTTATATTATGTATTTTAATATTTTTCTTTCACTTTCGGGTTTCTTAATACAGATAAATGTTGTACAGCTATTAAATTGTAAGGTATTTTCTATAAAAAGACAAATATAAGGGTCCCCTGGGCACACCATTTCCTTAAAGTGGCCCTGGCTACACTTATGCCAAGATCAACACAAGAGATTGGATTATGCAAACTACACATTCAGGCAACTCGCCTAACGCACGAGGGAAGAATAGAGCCATTAGACTGTGTAAGACCCAAGTTTCTGAAATGCTACGTCAGCGTCAGAACGAGTGAGATAAAGTTGGCTACCGTCTCCAATCCCCCCCCCCCCCCCCACCGGGCATGGTCAGAGAGCACATATATACCATCTTCTGTCTGCAGTTTCACAGAGTTAAGGTCGTAACTTAACGTAGAAAATGGACTCCTTGTACATCTCTTCCGATTAGGTAACCCGTAGTATATCACAATGTGGATATTTGCGCATGTCTTATTATTTGTTTTCACGTTGGCAGTGCCTATTTTCAACTGTTTAATATACAACAGGAATAAAACGGAAATGTTAATGCTAATAGGCAAAGAAATTACCAACCCAAGAGGTGATTTACAACTGCTGCAACTTACTGAAGTATTATGTGTGTAAAACCGATAAAGCTGGCCCGTTTTATTGTCGTAAACAAGGGAAATGCAAGTTCTTGACCATATTAAAAGTTAATTAATAGATACATGCAGAGTATTTGTTATATAAGAAAATCACACCTTCGTTGAACACCCGTGTAAAAAAGTCTACCCGAATAAGATAGCAGTTTTATATTATTCTGTTAGCGGACCTGTTATTGAGCTGTTTAGTACAAAAAGTGCAACAGTAAGTACACAGCAGATAGTAAGCTAAAACAAAACTGTCTTAACTACGGTCGAGTTTATTTTCCAGTTTACATATGTACAGTTTATTTAATAGAACACGTAAGAGGCCGTTTTATCCAGGAGAACAGGGTGAAACGGTCATTTTGTAAGATTTCAGAAAAAATAATTTTCCATGAGAACATATATTTTCACAATTTGTTAAAAAATACAGAAGTTTCATTAATTATATTTTCAACCACCGGTTTCTAGTCTCATTAAACACAACCGATATCTGGTTATATCATTGTCTGTCTGAAGAAGGCCATTTTACACTCCCCTAGATTATATGAACTAAAAACTTCCCTACATATTACAATCAGCCCACCGGTCTAGGCGTTTCAGTGTTCTGCAGATTACACAACTGTCGAAAAAAGTACACGCTGTTTTACCTGCCATCATACAAAAGTGCAACAGACAAGAATAACAGCAGAACAGAAAAATAAACCTGATTTCCCTCAACAGTAGGCCTACACACTGACTGTCTGATAGGCTGCGTATCGCCACCTCTTCAAACTGACAATATGTATTATAGTGTAGATCATATTACGTTAAATGAGATGTACGCCCCACTAGAGATAACCAATTGTTGAATCGGTGTTGAAGTTCTCTTCACAACGAATCCATATGGAATGACAAGGTATATAGTATAACCCAGACGTACTTTATGGGAAATGTGTGCGCGAACTACAAAAAATAACTTATTGGCAAAATAAGGACAAATTCTACATACTTATAGAAAGAATATGGTAAAGAAAAGTACAACTATTTGGTACACATACTACAAGTTAAAACAAATATTTATATAACGTTTAATGTACACCCGATATATTTCAACAAGCGCATAATCATTTTCTGGGACGTTTTATATTTATTTGCAGAGTGACTTTTTAATTTAAGTAGTTTACGCCACAAATAAACGCAAAGATGTCTGTAAAGATGGCCATACACAGGCTGTCGGTTGTACAAGTAAAGTAGTTCGAGTCTTTAAGATTTCAGATTCTATTAGCAAGAGAAAGTCAAATGAGACCAAGCCTCCCATCACTGCAACTTTTCAGGAAGGTATAACGTAAATTCTGAAGCTTAGAACACAAGTGTGTTTGAATGTTGCTGCACCGTTCAAAGATTGATTTTCAAGAAAGAAATTTGAAAAGCCTTTCATTCATTTTTTCATAACACGGCGTACTCCCATACAAAGTTACATTACAGCCTCAAGCTATGGGTTCCGCACATCGTACATCACACGACATCCCGCAGCCTACAGCCATCCTAATAATTCGAAACCCACAAGAAACGTGTCACTTCAAAACACTTTCATCCACGCTGAACACACACCTAACCAAACCTTTCGTTACACGCACTCAAGAAAACGTTTTGAACTTCCTAAACTCTTCACAATTTACATAAATAATGTCTATAAGAGTATGATCGAAGTGAAGATGAAGGCAGTAATCATCTCTGAATCGTCAGTCAATTTCTACTAGACTACACGGCACAACATCGCATAGGAGTTATCGTCTGTGGGCAGTTCACAGAGTATCTCCAGAAATTAGCACGTAAGCCTGCAAACAGTACTGAGAGACAGATTTAACTATGAAGTCAGAATCAAAAGAACCAACTTTACAACATTTTATGCAGAATGGAATACGCCACTGCGACTAGCAAAAATAATGCAGTTTTTTAAGCGACGACAATTCCACCACAAAACTTTCTTCCAAAGTAATAATCAGGACACAGAATCAGCAAAAAAAGTCTTGTGGATTCGAATTTAGATAATGACCGAATCCGTTGAAAAGCCTCTAAAGAGATAACACCTCAGTGTTGACATTATTTCATTTCTCTGGCGGAAACATTAAAAACAAGAGGTTACGAAATTCCACGCATAACGTAACAAGTCTGGCGCGTTCGCCAGAATGTATCCTTTGATCTTTGCGAATGGTCTCAGTGACGTCAGGATTATCTGACATCCCTTTCTTGGGGGAGGTCCTGGCTCTGTGATGTCATGATGTGGATTTCCCACGTGGTTGTACGGATGGCTGACATTTCCCCAATCGATCGCTTCTGAAAGCAATAGCCTAACTTGATGCTAAGCTCCAGTTAATCTTAATCAGAACGGAATGTGTTGACAAAGTTTTAAAAACTCCAAAATGTGAAACATAATGGAAATTATTTCAGTGTTTGTCAAACTATTGCATATGGGCAGATGGATAGACAGACCTAGAGACGCTAACAGGCGCATTTTTTAACGTCTAAATTCTAACTCGCAAAAATCACATGAAAATATGGTGGGGCGCTTCCAGCAGTATTGAATGTGGGTCGGTCATTATCAAGGGTCTGGAGGAAGATATTAAATTCTTTATGCTCTTATGATGAACGACATATGCTCATCAGAAACGTTGGTAACCACCTATAAAACTACAAGGTGTAAGAACCTGGAAAACAGAAATCCACAATATTATCGCCGTCAAATTTTATTTTATAGATTTTACAATAAATATGAGTAGGCCTACTATGCCATTATTTTTATCTGAAATTGGGACTTCGCGAATACTTTGGCTACGATATATTAACTTATAGAGTGTACTTCGCAAACTCTGAAGTTTTAACTCTCAGTAAATTTACTAAACTGACAGGGCTTTTAATGTAGAACTTTCTGAATAGCATTTATTGAAAACATGCTATAAACTTACATAATAACACTTAATAAGTTGACAACACATATTTTCCACCTATCAGTCAATCTGTATTATATTTTCATACTGTTAAATTTTATTGTTTATATTCGTTTAAGCTCCTGGTAATAGCTGAAACACAAACATTCCCCTTCCATAAATATTTTAAAATAACGGAAACCTGCAATTTTTTCAATAACTGACAAACAACCCGGTACATAAGGGTTTGTTTATAAAGCGCAGGGCAAAGTGGTCAGCTCCCATCAATTAGAATACCTGAGCTAACAAACCGACCAGTATTAATGAGGTACAAACTTACTCCTAAATTGCAACAGAATACGGTATCAAATCATTCTACATTTGCTCTATAAACATTGCTCATCCAATTATACTACATATGCGCGTTCCTCATTCGCAAGAGCAGATGTACCTGGTGGCGCAAGTTCAGTTCCCAGACGGAATACACCTTTGATCCTTTAAACTTCATTGACACAATGTTAAGATACCTGTACGTTTGTAGGTGCAATTACATCTGTGGTCACGGGTTCAAATTCCGTTTGGAACCTAGATTTTACCCGGCGTACTTTTATAATGCTACAGACCTATGATGACACTCACCACGAATGTAAGAAAATTACGGACTGCCTCAGATTCAAGTTTGAACTGACACAGATCAGAGTACTATTAAGTTGAAGACAAAGAAAAAGCGGCTATTCAACGATTCTACATCAACTGATAATACTGTCAGTAAGAAGATGCAGAAATTAAAATGAGAAGGAGCAGTAAAGCGGGAACTGGGCGAAAAATGTTGAATTGCACATATTTATAGATAGACGTTTAACATTACAACCTGAAATAAATTAAAACTTTGAAATAATAGGACTAGAAATAATGTCTCTGTACTGTATGAAGTTCCATTGGTTGCTTGTTTTATAATGCAACAACCGGAAAGACAGTATAATAATATGTAAAATTATTCGTTTCGACTTATCATTTTACCGGACGTAATAAAATGCCTAACTACATAAGTACAGTTAAATTGTTGGAATATTTCATTGCGATAAATACTAAACGTGGCCATAAACGATTGCATTTATATTTCTTCTGACTTTGTACGTTTCATTGCAGAAAAGTGTTCCATTACAATCGGAGGCCTTTTCTTCTCACGAAACTATATCTGGAATAAAGCCAAATAAATTATTCTTAACTTGCAGAGCGGAGGAAAATGAAACTGAGCACAATTTAAATGTAAAGTTACCCACATGTCATACAATTACATTTTCTTCAGTATGAACGTAAGTGTATTCCATCAAAACGTCTTCACGAAAGACAATGTATATTTTAAGTACTGTATGCTACAACTGATTAAAGCCACGAATTTTAATACATCAAATGTACCTACTGATTTTATTTCATTAGACCAATACTAGTTGATGGTTATTTGTTTATGTTTATTGATCCAATCTTCACTCTGAAGTACAAATCCAACATAAGAATTAACCTATCTTGGAAAGTGATAAGGATATCAAACTTTCTACCAAGAGTACAAGACAAACAAATTCACCTCTTGGACTATATACATACATATACACCTCAATATCATATTTCCTCAAAGTATTAACAACGTCTTTTTGTGTAGATTTGAAACGTTTGTGTAACTATCTCTTGTAGTATACAATTCTAGATTAAGTTGATAACCACACATGTCGAGACAAGTGCTTCTGTAGAAGCAAATATTTACTTACGTAGTCAAAACGTTAGCCGCCTTTTAAGAAACCTGAAGGTTTATTATCATGTTCACAAGTATGCGCCACGTGACCATATCCTGAACTAGATGAATCCGATTCTCACATTCACACCCTATTTATTTAAGACTCATTTTAATATTATTCTCCCATGTGATTCTTTACTTAAAGTTTACCTACTAAAATTCTGTATGTCTCTTATGCATGCTACATACACTATCCATCTCATCCTCCTTGATTTCATAACCCCATCTGTAAATTATACACGGTACTCATTATGAAGCTTCTCACTAACTCTTTAAAGTCAGTGGTAACTATATGTCACGTCTGTTTCAAAAATCAGTAACACTGATTTTTGTATTAATACTTCGTATGATTGTCACTGTAAACATCGATTATTTTATTACGACCAAGGAGACCAACATCGATATTTTCACCGACAAAAAATCTAAAATCGCATACAAATTGTTATTTATCTCTAAGATTTTGTAAAGCATTCTGTGACGAGACATAATTTAATGTCATGCAAAAATTAAAGTAGCATGAAAAATATGTTAATGAATTTTAATTTTAAGACAACTGGCAAGTTATATTTAAGGTAAATGTGTGAATCTAATTACGTCAGTAGATACAAATTATTAAATATACGTGTATCAAAAACTTAAAAGGTGGGTGTATGATGAAAGCTAATAATATGACGACGTATAATTTTTGGCGTTATGTTTCATAAATAAATGTAAACTGATATTTTCCCTCACTCTACTTAACGTTACTTTATGTAAATACTTCAAATAACCCGACGCCAGGGATTATGTGCCTAGGTAAGGGGTTTTGTTAAGGGAGCTCCGCAATATCAGTATGGAAAACACGAATAGTAAAGCCGATGAAGTTGATCGTGAGTATTTCTTTCGTTTAGTTTCTTCAGCGTCATATTCCACCCGAGGCAGGGAAGTTTTATGGAGATGTTGATGGATCAGACTCCATGAATAATGAATCAGAGATGATTTGAAAGGAAGCGCCTATCGGTCGGCCATGTTTTAAAGCAGACAACAACACCATCAAAGCATCGGACATGCAGCAGATCAGACAGCTAACAATCCAGAATTCTGTAATTGCATTTTATGACAAATCCTCAAAACAGAATAAGACCATCTACATAAAATTCGCTATACACAAAACTAATTATAAGAACCATTGTTTCTCCATAGTAAATCTGCCTGATTAAAAATCTGTATATAATTTTAGTCTGTGACTTTTCAAATTCATTATATTAAAAGTCATAAAGATGACCAATGAGATTTAATATGTAACAAAATAATATACTCATGCCCTTCATCTTCACTGACTATCTAGTTTGTTAATTGGTATAAAAATAAATATAACGATGTGTGTAGACGGTGTAATGTCAAACAAATGTCAAATAAATCTCAAAATGAAAAGAGTAAAAATTATACATAACCTTGTTTTTAACGCTTATTCATGTGACAGTCGTTTGTCAATCACTCTAAGACAACAGTTGGAAAACCTCATCCATAAAAGAAAAAGAAAAATATTTCTATAAAATGTGTCCTCAGAGTTTTTGAGCCTTATTGACAAATATTCGTTTGACGAGGAACTAATTTCTATACTTTTCTGCTTTGTATGTTCTTCAACCGGAAGCTCCTTCCTTCGGGATAAAAGTAACCGGAACGTGAAAATAATTAACTTGACACAACGCGGCGTTAGGAATTTGTAAAGCTTTACCTACAAGTCTTCTATAAAACTCGAGAAAATAACATTAACTTCACACCTCACATTTTTATGGACCTTAACCTCTCTGATTCTTCTATAAGTCTTCATGGATAACTATAACTTTTCCATTTTTGCCGTAAAAATATCACACACGAAAGCTACATTAGGTTCGTAGTTTTAGTGTTTCGTACTGCAGGATGGCAGTTAAATTAAGTAGCTTTTCTCACCTTTCCATCTTAACAACAGCTGAATAATAAATGCCAAAAAAAAGTGCATCAAACGTTAAGGCACCATAAACACTTTTTGCTTCGTACTGAGGAGACTCAAACTGTCATAACATCGGAGACCGGCTATCCGTGGTCTATTTCACAGTTTCCTTAAGTTCCTCCAGGCAAATGTAGGGCTAAAATTTTAAAACAGATCGTGAACTATTCCTTCTAGCAACATTTCTGTTATTCATAATTCATAATAACCCCTTCATTAAATGTTATATGTAAATCATTCAATTGTAAAGACGTTTAATAATCGAACAGACAACATTTATAAGTCAGCAGGTGCTAATTTCAATAGTGTGTATAAAGTGTATAGTGTGTCTAATGTGGTACTTTTCTTTCGCAAACAGCAATGAAATATTAGACGAAGTATCTTCAACGAGTAGCAGTGAGAACTACACTAGATTCGGAGAAAATAATTTCTAAATTACAAAAGAATACACAGTAAAGTTACATAAATAAGAGTGACATTGCACTGGAATATAATTATATATTCCATCTTGTCATGTTGTGACATAGAAACGTCTAGTGTGCTGTTACCAAAGTTTCGGAAGAATATATCGCCTCCATCTTCAGCGTCGGTATCATAACACATAAGACCACAATCAAAATTTTCGTCAACGTGGAAACCTCAAATCTTACGTCCCGTTTTGTTTTGAATGTTACTAAACCTTTATCTTCCTGTAATCAATATATAAATGATTTGTGTTGTTAATGTATTCTGGGATGCTTTCTTCTTTTTGATAAAAAGGCTAGAAATAATAAATCAACACGAAAATTTGCTCCTATTACTTACGGATCGACCGCTGTACACGGAGAACAATGGCTACCTTCGTCTTCCCAGACGCGACCCGTTAGAATCCCGAACAAAGAATATCCTGCAAGATATGAATAGCTTCTCTTACTGTTCATCAAACAAATTTCACATCACATCTTAACACAGCTTAAGTCGCATTCACTTCCTCCCTCTTCGACAATACAGAGTTGATACAAACAAACGATTTACCTACTCAACTCTACGGAAGTGCAGTTTTAGTTGTTTCAGTTTTCCGACCAAGATATAAATGCATGACCCCATATAATACGAAGTAGAAGCGCCTAGACAGCAAACAATTAATATGCCTTCTTGTTTTGCCCATGTGCGCTACATCTAAGCCAAACTCCTTCTTGACTTGATATACCTATCTTAAACAGTATATAATGAGTATAAATTATTAAGACCCGTCCCTCCTTGTTAATCTGTATTAGGTATAAATATTCTCCTGAGTAATTTGCTCATGAGCGGTATAATCTCACTCTACAGAATCGATACTTCATGACATGGTCTTCAGATGCAAATATAAATCCCCAAATAACCTTAATTACAAATGCAAAAATCCGAATAAAATAAGATACCATGGGAAACGTCAGACATTGTCGGACATTTATTTTCACTGCATTCGATATCGAAGAGATAAAGACGTTCGCGTGGGTGCGATAACACGAGTTCTTTATTTGTTCGAAGTAAACTAAAGCCCCGATTATCCTTCTTTATTACGCCGTATCCTTTACAGGAGGTTGGCGACATATTATGAACAGGATCCTTCCATCCTTTTCTCCGACTGCGACCTGTTCTTATATGTTTTCTTAGGCAGGTGATACAGAAGTGGTTTGCCATTGCCTTCTTCTGTGTGTATGGAGTAATTTTTGGGATGCCACGGTGAAACCGGGGAAGCCCCGGAGGAAAACTCCGTGTTGCCTAGACCAGTGGTATTAACCTTTTTTGTTCGCGTACCCTCAGATATAATTTCTCTTCAACTTTGTACCCCCAAAGTTGTTGGTGTATAAGTCAAGTTATACGTAGTATATAATCTACGTCTAAAATAAATTAAGTAAATTACATTACTGATTATTCAGTGTTTATCATAAAACAATATATATATTTTTTTAATTTCACGTACCCCCAGGGGTACGCGTACCCCAGGTTGAATACCACTGGCCTAGACCACTGCCTTGCCCAACACAAGTTATAAATTCGGGCACCGCCGGGAATCGAACCCGAGACCCCAGGATTACAAGGCCAGACCACCGTGGCGATTATCCGGGGGCAGATTAACCTGGATACATTTGGTTTAAGCTAAAATTAAAAAAATAATTTAGAAAATCCGTTGTAAATGTTACAACGTTTAGAAATTAATGAACAAAAACAAGAATGACATAAAACTCAACGTATCAACATAAATCAACTGTTGCTAAAATCTGAAGTTTACGGCAATAAAACGAACATCCGCTGGAATCCCTTTTTAAAACTGTTGGTATGTAAAGTATTAAATTGTATATAAAATCCTTTCTGTTATTTGTATATCTAAAAATATAAGTAGTGTACGTATATCTGTGAAGGAACTTACGTATTTGTTACATTTGGGTGTTTTGCTTTCACTTTTGCGTATTATCCGGAGTTTCGATATTATTCGGGAAAATACATTATTACAATAAACCAGTATAATCAGGAGTATAATATAAATATATCTGGACAAGGAACATTACCACTTTCGGGATACGCACGAAGTGAGAATAATAAAGTCTTTTATGAACGACGAGTACAAATAATCCATTTCCTAACGTCTTGATTCTTCAGTGTACCGTACATGTTCGCGTGTCCGCTCATTTATACAAATTTACAAAAGTATACATCTGCTTACAATGACACTAGACACATTCGAAACATCTCAGCAGACTCACTAACAAGTAGCAAAGTAATATTTATAAAGATTTAAGAGTTACTATCATGAAACATAAAAGTACGCATTATTACTGTAGCTTCAATGTTGACAATTTTCAGTTATAAAACTAATTATTCTAATAAAATTGTCATATAATAAAACTCTAAACAGTTAAAGTCAGAATACTTTGGCGTTCTCATCGGAAGAGTGGCTTAAAACAAAAATGAGCTGAGTCAACCCTGATAACACAAGTTTCATGCCACGCTTCATGGTCATAACTCTTTCGTTTCTAAATTATTCTTACTCAGGACACACACAAAATGTTATGGTTACAAACAAAGCCTTTCTCGTTCCATAAAGAACACCAAAACATTAACTCTGATGAAGGATTTATATCTTCAGTTTCGTTTTCGTTGGGTGCTACTGGGATTATGTGTGTTTATTATTATATTTAATTTTTAGTGCAAAATTTAGATGAAAATAAATTAATCAGCAATAGTTACACCTGGTTTAAGATGTCAGCAACGGGAACCTGAGATCTGCACCCTTCTCCTATGGCCACCAGAGGATATTTGTGGTATATTTATATCCAGCGCAACAATAAAGGCTTTTGTAGTGTAAATTTTCTGACAGCTACAAATTACCCCAATTAAAAAACACAGCGACAGAATAACATGGCAGTCTGAGGGGGTGGGTAGCATATATGACCTACATGTGATGGCAATGCAAAACACGGGGGTGAGCGTCGTTGCTGTAGGAATTTGTCCATCCCCTTCACCGGATAAACAATAGCGTACCACACAACATTATATAAAAGTGCCATCATCACTTCTGTTACGATGGGGTGAGACTATGTCTCTGCGGCAATGGACCGCAAACAGGCTGGCTCATTGTCCATCCTCCACCAAACACGAGTCAATACTCAGAAGCGGTGGAATGTTATTGACATGTGAAGATCGGTGTACTCGGAGGAAGACCTGACCCAGTGCCACTTTGTCCACCAAAAATCCCAAATGGATTGATTACGGCGAGAATATTCGTCCACACAACTGTTTCTTATTTGGTTTTACCCATTCATTTGTTTAATCCACTACATATTTCGATCAAAAATAAACCATTTTTTTATTAAACCAAAAAGTAAATTACAATTAAGCGTTATGTTATGCCATCTGTGTAAATCATCTAACAGGAAGTAAGAATTTACTTGTACGCATGAATTGTAGATATAACACCATTATAAACTGATTTAAAGTTACGCGTATATGGGAAACAAGATGTACATTACATAACACACATGGAATGTGATCCATGTCTACTATATTGCACTAGTTTCCATGAACCACAGATAAGTTAGAGCCAGTTTATTTGAAAGCTTAACAACTATTCCGTTGGAACTCAGCTATAGCCTGCCATGCAGATAATACAAGGAATGCCTTGAGCAGAATTACTGCGTCATTTATAGGTTATTTCTACATTCTCATCCACACGTGATGCAGAGCGTTAAGGGCTGAAGTTATTTTATGCTACGTCTGTTGAATATGTGAACTATTTCTGTCCCAAGTCTGATGCAGTGTGGAGTAGGCGTTGTGGCATAGAAGCAACACGACGGTTTTAAAACCGCCATTAACAGAAAGACATGAAAGGCCCGCATTTATTCAGAGGATCGCATGTGTTGGAAACGCCACCTCATAATTAAAGCATGCCTGCCTCCACTACCAGTTTAAACAAAACCGGAAATGTATTTTCGAAACGGAAAAATGGTAATGTCAAAGAACGTGTATTAAATTAGGGTAGTTTCAACCATACCTTGAAAGAAATAAAGAAATAAAATACAAAGTATCCACACCATCATAAGTATCTCTTACGCATCAATAAACAGAGGTGTTAATAAAAATCTAAATAAATGGCAAGTCATCAGACAGACGCCGCACATTTTTAAATCCCTCTTATGATTTATAAAGTCAGGCTTTGCCCCAAACACAACCTATAAGTTTTATTTTTAAACATACTTACAATATCTCATAATAAAAAACGCTAAAATGTAGAAATATATTCTAATCTGGAGTGGGTACGCAATTACAGTATTTGCATCCTTAACCGGTTTTTCAAATCCGTTTACTGTACAGTTATTATTGACGACCTAACGCAAATGGATTAATTTCGTGAAGTCCAGTTTCTGTTTCAGATTTAAGGTTTCTATGGAGGAGACTTCTACTCTACAGATGGAGGCGACATGCTCCTACAAGCCAAAAACTACACAACCCACATCACAGTCCATTTTTCTGTGCTTGACAATAATTACCTCCGTATACCACACTGTAAACTATGCATAACAATAAAAAATAATCTTTATTAATATAAAAAACTTTCCTAAAACATTTTACGATCTAAAAGTGTTTATTAAAATATGTCTGTGAATAATCATGCGTTAAAATGTCAATGTAAGTAAAGTGATAGCCAGTTACAATGAACGTTGTACTTGGTCGATACATTTTAGAAAAACGCCTGTAATACTGTATACTACAGGCCAAATCTAAAATAGTGTTTCTGAATCGGTAGTCCGTGGCTTAAATTATCCCGGTCTTCAAATTGTAATAATAGGGGTAAAAATAGGGGTTTTGTTTTTTCTAAAAAATCACACAAAGGCGTTAATTTTTACACTGCAAGTAAAACTTTTTCGACATATTATTATGATGACGGCTGACTTCTGGAATGTTACTAATTATAGTCTGGTAGACTAACCGACGTTTCAGAGGAACTTAGCGCCTCCATAATCAGTGTTATCCCCCTATCAGAATACTTGCCGAAAAATTCCAGAAGACAGCCATCTTCATACACGCCTTGAGAACCTAAACTCCCGTGCTTATTGCTGGCGTTATCAAAGCATGCAGAATTTTATCAGCTCTTATATTAATCTATTTCACACTGAGTCAAAAACAGGGCACAGAAGTTTCGATATGAAACGGCATTGTGCTACAAAATGTGTTTTCATCTAGATTCTTAACACCGGTATTGAACGCGCAATACGAAAATTCATATAGGCGGAACTGCTGAAGTCTCTTACTGTATAATATAGAAGCGCCGGTAGGAGACAGATATCTGGGACGATGTTATTGCATGACGTTTCAAAAGCAGCGCAGAGGAGGCGGGAATGGAAGCGAGAGAAATCACCAATGCTGAAAGAGCAACACACCGGCGGTTTCAGGAAGTGCTGAAAGCTGAACAGATATATTCAGCCAGCATAAACGATTCAAAGTACGGGAGCATATATTGCCACCAAGGCAACAGATACAGTCTCATTGTCGTACTGTGGAGACACAGAACTGAAAACAAAACAAAAATCATCTCTAATCACCACATTACGTCACGAATTCTTTGGGCAATGTGCACGTAAGAGATGCAGCTGCTGATTCGAGTAGCCGGCCCAAATAAACACTAGGGCCTTGGTTTCGAAACTCAGAAAGTGCAGGGATGTTTGTGTGCGTTTCTCGTCACTACCAATCATGGCCATAATCCGTTAAACGTAGGAGTTCTGCCAAGGTCTAATCTTCAATGCAAATTAAATGTGTGTGAAGTAAACAGCAGAAACAGAAATATAACTATCGAATAATAAGGGGAATTATATTTAGGGTTCTCAGAACGTAATGTTTTTGTAAAATTAATAAATAGTTTGAAGTTTTCTCTTCAGAAAGTTTGTGCACAGTAAAAATATATCATATAAACATACTAGAGGTAGTAAATATGCAATATATTTCAAAATCGTTCCACTGAAACACTTGTTTAATCTAAATAATATTTAGAAATCCAGTCCCTATCTGAGAGAAAGCACAACGCGTCTCAATTACAAAGATGAATTGTTTAATGTTGTTTAAAAAAATATTCTGATAATCATAACGAATTCACGAATGGACTCTGCTGAGAAACTGAGTCAGTAAACGTTAAAGCAGGTGGTACAGTACGTGTAGTTGTCACTGTTCTGTAAAGGGTTCACACCACCTTCAAATTCCATTGTGCACCAGTATTTGTTCATGAACTAAGATGTGTTTAAAAGGCTACCCACGCGCCTATAAATTAAATATATGCATGTGCACATTATACATCGGGGAAGTGGAGGAATAAGTCCAGTACATTCTCAATATGGGCAGCAGATGGTGTAAGTAAACAGCTTCACGCTCCGGTCGTTTTACCCATAAGGAAAATGCCCACGATAAACAGCGTATAGGGGGTTGAAAATCTCAGAGTCCGTTTCGACGTGGTAGCGAAAAATGAAATCTCTGTAAATGCCGAGATTCGAACCCTGATCGTTCTGCATCCTGTAACCTAGTCATTATACTCACTGAGTTAGCCAGACCCTTCATATACCGCATTTACTCGATTTCGAGACGAACTTTTTCGCATCTAAGGTTTCTGAAAGGGTGGTGCATTTTACATTTTATAGCGTGCAAGAATTGATATAGTGTATTTTTTCCTGCAAACCTATTACAAAATCAAGATTGCGTCTTACAATCGATGACGTCCTTAAATCGAGGAAATAAGGTAATTTCCTTCATATAACAGGATACCAGTGACAGAAATCTCGATTTAAGTATGAAATTACTCACCATGATCAAAGTTGTGTTCACAAAGTAAAACTTTCAACGAACAAGCTGATTAATAACTTGCAAAAAATATTAAATATCTCAAAGTATACCGTTGATGGTTAGGCTTTCTCAGGGCTTTCAGTATTCCAATCTCCCGTCGACAAATTTAATAAGCTTGTTATCATGATGTAAACATCAACAGCAGTCATATTGCGACCATGGAGTACAGCCTGAGCTCATTAAAATTTCCTTAGAAAAATACAACTGATTAACAATATCTATAACTCAGATTTACGAATTACCGTGGGGTGTAAGACATGTACGGTCTTTGTCAGATAGAGTAATGAGATCATGGGTTCGAATCCCACTCCAATCACGAATATTTTTCGAGATTCTCTGTAAAAAATGTCCCGTTACGCACTACGGAGTTCCTTTTTTTTGGGGGGGGGGATCTAGCTCCTACCCGTTCTTGACCTTAGCACTAGATGAGGAGAGGGGGTGAGTGGTCAGCCTAACGTTCCAGCCGCGCTTATCCCCGGTGAAGGGATCCCCATTACTCAGTGGACAGGAAGCTAGGTTTGTTACCCATGGCTGGGTGGGCCCCAGACTGTAAAAAAGATTATTTTTCCCCTGCCGGAGACAGAATCCCATTCGTCCAGACACTATATTTACTGAGCTACCCCGACACCTGCTGATTTTTAAGTTTAAAACCGTATCGTATCATAAATTCGTCATGACGTTTTCCGTTGCCGTTTTGCTGCTTAATGAATTCCGTACAAGTCAATTTATATGTAGCAATTTTCTTTGCACACTAAGAACGTCCATACAATGCCGACGTAGATATAGTCAAAACTCAGACACGTTCACACACGTTTCCAAACGAATCCGATATTAATCACGATTCCATTATCTTAGGCTGTCGCACAAATACAATAAATGAGATATTTTTTTCGATACTGAAATTTAATAAGTCTAAAGCCTTTATAAATGTAAGCCTACTATAATACGAGGGCGTAAATGTCAGGTATTTGAAGACACTGATGAAGAAGGAAGAGAGATACAATTGTGGCAAACAGGCCTCGATGCACAAATGCGATTCATAGTCACAAAACAAAACATGTAAGAACTTTCTGTACAGAAGTTCGAATATCACTTCAACAGAACGCTAAAGATATGAAATCAAACACTCCATTCTATCAGTTCTGACAGACCAACGAGTATGTTTCTGAAGAAACAGATACTAGCTCTAACGTGTTTTTCACTAAAGTGTTCTAGTGTCAGACCCACGGGTGATACACATATGGAATATAATATGCACTTCCAACCCTTTTAAGCATTCTTTATTTAAAATTTTAACTTTTTGCTGAGATCGATCGTTGCAGTCCCTGCAAAACTAGGAACAGGAGTACGAAATACAACGGTTCTGTTCTTTGTTAATTCAGCAATTCTTTGTACTCTTTAAATGTATTGACTTAAGCCTTCCTTGCTAGTTGCCAACGATAGCTACACTTTTTATAGCAACTCGTAACTAAAACTATCAATCTGAAATGAACTGAAGAGATGAAAGCCTTCGTTTCACTACGCACATTAGAATTTTAAAGCCAACGTACAGCTGTTTTTAAATCAATGTCGGTCGAGTAGTGAGGTTTGTCCGAAAATATTACATTTGTCGCCTTTTCCGTAAGAAGATGGCTGTCTCCTGGGATGTAGCGTGGCGTAATCTGATAGACGTTACAGACGTTTCAGAAGTGCATGCTGTCTCCATCATCGCCCGGATGACGGAGGCAGCAAGGACCTGTGAAACGATGATAAACTTCTGCCAGACTACACGGCGCTTCTACCCAGAAAACAGCCATCTTCATACTCACCGCCGTCAAAATCTCAAACTCTTCCTTCCCATAAGTTTTATTGGTACAATCCTAACACTATGTTGTGCTCTGTAGATGGCCATGTTTATCTGTAAATATGTATGTTTTACCTGTATAACTGCTTGAATTTCATTTGCTTGTTATTGTTGTTGTTGTTGTTGTTGCTGATGATGATGATACAGGCTAATAAATCAGGTCTGCAGGAATATTAAGGGGGGGAAGGTAATAGAAGCGGTCGAAATATTCGTAAAACTGCAGATTCTCTAGTGTCCAAAGTATGGCTATTGGCTTCTCTACATTTTAAAGTTCTTTCCAGACAGTACATTTCCTTCGAGTTCCGGGCTGAAATAAGAATCGGCTGACCTGCCAGTATTCATTAAATGCACGCAAAAAGGACGTACGGACTTAAAAGCACAAAAAAGGACAAAAACTAACACGGCACAGGGGAATTACGGAGCAAAAGTAATTTATTTTATACGTTACATCCCCTTGTTGACATGGGTTCTAATGCAGACCTACTACTTCAAGTTAATGCTGAAACAGATGTAATGTGTACATATGTATCGCAAAAATATGAACTCTAGTTACGAAACGGTCCACAATGAAAGCAAAAGCAAGCTTTGATATTCCGATATCTCATAGGCTTTGGTACTCATTTATTACGGATACAAGTCGATAAAAGTTGAAGATATTAACAAGGTTTTCGTGTACTTCTCCTATTATACGATTTTTAATGAGGAGCCATTTTTTATAAATTAATAAACGTCTAATTTAGCTTCGTGTAAGGTAGGTGTTATAATTGACCAGTAAGCTTACGCACAGCAGTCAAATTCATCTGAAGACGTTTAACTACATCTCTATTAGTACAAAATCTAATTTAGTTTCTAAGATGAAACGTGCTGAATAACGGACGGATGGATGAACACACTAAGAGAAACGATCTCCATATTATAATTAGGCGTAAGTCCACGGAGCAGAATCCTTGATACGCTAGTAGTCGCTCAGTTGGTGAGGAAATCAGCCACTTTATATGGAACCAAAATGTTAATTTCCGTATTCATACAAACCGATACTAAACCGTATCCCGAGTGACTTCAATTCACTTTAATAATATAGTATCTATTTTGATAGTATATATATATATATATATATATATATATATATATATATATATAAACCTTATCATCTACATCCAATCCTTTCAGGTTTTTTGAAGTAAAATTCTGTAGTTATATATCATCTCTTCCACGCATGCTACATGCCACGTTCTATTATCCTTACGTTTATAATTATTACTACACACAGGGAAAATAAATAACAAGTTTAAACTCCATAAAACCAGAATTTTATCCTTGACCTAAAACGGTTCCGTCTTACGCGCAAGGGTGTAGATAGTTTCTCGTAATTCTGACTTGGGAAAGCGGTTCGTTCTACACTGCTGACGCAAAAGTTTCCCTGCAGTGATTAAATTCTGTTATATGTATGTTTTCCTTTAATCCTCGGAGCCTTCCACACTCGAAACCTTTTCGCCCCGCGATGCAGTAAACCCCAAACCTTGCTCAATCGGTTCGCCTTGCAGCAACTACATCGATAATGGTGCAGCGACCCCAAACTCTGAGCTATGGTCACTTACCACAATCACTAGCATCAGTCTTCTAATACACCTAATTCATAAACATTAAGCATTAATAGTCTAATAGTAGTACGTGGCAAAGTTGTCTCTGGAGCTTAATTAAGCACGCTATGAAGACGTAGGGGGGATAAAGGCATAGTTCCATGCATTATTAATCTCGGAATAGATGCCATTGGTCATCTTCACGCCCAGCACGCTTAGCTCCAGGATAAATAGCTCTCGGTATCCATTAGATAGGAGGCAGTTAGTATAACACACCCCTCTACATGAAATAAGCTAACTAATCAGTCAGCAACATTTACCGCCAAGGTATAAACGTAACATACGTGCAGCAGACTCTAATTGCCTTGGCAATGTGTATAGGCACAAATATAACTTTATTTAGATATTAGTTCGTTAGATAAGAGTGTTTTAACGTGTCAAAGTTCAGACTGATTCCTATATCTCAATCCGATTCCTCACGCGAGACTTACTAATCGCCTTGGTAATGGAAGCACTAAGTACGTCTGAAACGTCGGTAAGCTTCTAGTAGACTACACGGCGCTAAAACTCATCTTCATACTCGCCACTGTGAGAATCTGAAACCGTACTTAGTTTTTACTTATTTACACAAAGTGCATAAATTGATCGCAGAATGTAAATGTAGTTTATAACTGTAGACCGTTCCACTCCAGTTTCAGCAAGATATCATTAACGTTCATACCTAAATAAAAATCTGAACTTTCTGAAAGTAGAATATGGAGGGTTAAATGCTGATTGCAGAACAGGTACAGGAGTTAATGAGGATTTGAAAGCCAGTCGACCGATGCTGACAAGTAAAAGTAACGTAGAATTACAACGTCGGCTTAAATTAAACGGCCAGTAAAGTTCGTTCTTAAAAGCCGCGGTGCTTTTCCCTTGAGATGACTAAGCTCTCATAAGTTTCACGTTCCAACTTGAGCTTCTGGATAAAAGGCTCGGATACCAAAGAGATAAAATTTCGATGGTTTGACAACCAGAACTTTCAAAGCACAATCTTAGATCAGTTTTTCCCAATATGTTTATACCTGTGCCTGTCTTTGTTATAATTTTGAAACTGGTGGCAAACCGGCCGGATCTGGGGCCTGTAGAGCACTCCCCCACAGGTGTCACGAGGGGTCCGGGGGGGTGTCTTCTACAGGGGAATTTTTGTAATGTAACTGTAATGTTCGAACCTTTGGTGGCATAATCAGGCTTAATTTGTGCAATAATATAATAAAACGCTCAATTAATATTATGTGACCAATTTATTATTATTATTATTATTATGAGAATCATCATCATCATAAAAGAAAAATAACTTTTCAAACCAAAACACAAAAAAAAGTTCTAAACACGTACGTGGTCGAAAATGGCACAAAGTTTTTGACGGGTTTGTTTCATGCAGTTGAATAAATTGTTGACCCACAAATTCGAAATTTAAAACAATACATATCTGGAGTAAATCAGAAGATGGACACTATGACTAACACCACCCTACACTGTTGTAGACTTCATAGAGTGCGAATGTGCAGACACGTGGCAAAGGCTTCAATTTTGGTATACAGACACACGTGTGCCTTAGAATTGTAGTTGCCTCGACAACGTTTCCTCTTGGCCAACCTACTTTACGGGAGTCCTAAGTAAATACCTGTGACATATGTAGCGCGGTAGGAAAGTGGTGTTGCGGGAATGCATAACCCTTTATTCCTGGGTGGAGAACATTCGTCTTTAGTACAAAGATATTTCTCAAGTCTTTGTTTCATACCGCAGCTCCGCTATCGGTAGTATAGTTATTATTTGTTTCTTTTGTCATTGCTGACTATTTTATAACTACCAATGCTCTAAGTATTACCAGTAATGTTTACAACAAATTAGAACAAGTATAACGTTTTTAGGTCTACTAGTAGTGCAGCACGTGACTTCCATGCCCGCATACGTCACAGGGGCCTGTTCACTCCCTCGCAGAGTAATTAAACGAGCAAACCGTGTGCATTCAGACTTCCGACGAATTTAGGTCTTGTACGAACGCGTCACCATACAAATCTCACAAACCAAGTTACACTGATTAGTAACGTGTTATGAAACCAAACTATTACACACGGCTTTTGTTAGTTTTATGTTGTTACCCTTCTGGTCAAGAATGTATGGAAATAAATGACCTGTTTAGGCATCAACGTTGCAAATGACTAGTAGTCTCTTTTGTATTTGTCTTCATTTTACGATACTAACCTAACCTAACGCTACTTAAGAAGATGTTTTGGACGTATAATGTTCTTCATCCTCCAATGACACTATACTAGTTTTATTTATACTGTGCAATTTCTCTCCGGCGGGGTCCTCTAAAATACCTTCATTTTCTCTGCGGTCTAATAAACTGTAGCCTGCTCTGCGTCTCATGAATTTCGTCTCGCTGTCTTACATCCCTTTTTCCAATGTCCATATTTCTCAGCTACAGAAGTAGTGAGACGGTTGAAATATAGTACATATTAATCTACATTTTATCTACATTTGGTTTCAATACATTTTTCAGTTCTCAAAATTTGTAAATAATTCCTTATCTCGGAAATTACGTAAATATTTTTCATTTTCCTAAACCAACTGCACAGCAGCTACATACTTGTAACGTGAATTAATCTGGATCAGAACGGGAGCCGGTGGAAAGTTCTAGTGGGCACGTAATGAAATTTCAGGTCTTATGAAACGCATGAAAAAATCTTGACCAGCTTAACGTACAATTACCTTCTCAAGAATGACTCCTCTCCATGAAGTACGTTACTTAGCTGTATACTTTTCAAAAATCTCTCAGCATTTAACATTTCAACATAGTATATTTAATGGATGTAGCGAATGCAGTTCATTAGTTCAACTTCATAAATTCTAACACCTTCATGTCGGCAAAGCTGACAGGTAAATAAAAAAAATATGAAGGTGACATCTCCAGTTACATGATGTTCATACCAAGTTTTTTTTAAAATCGGTCGATTAGTATTCCTAACGATCATGTCCACACTTGAATCTGAAGACAAGCAAACATACCTTTCTCCTTATTGCAATCTAAAGAAGAAAGGATGTTCCTTTCAACCCTAATAAGACGTCATCGGACCCCGGTAAACAACTGTGCTGTATTCTAGTAAACGTTTTCTGGCTACACATAATGACAACACAACTTAAAATATTTAAAGAACGCACAACTCTTAAGAAACCCTATTAAAATGAAATCAATTATTTAAAAATAATTTAAAGCCTTCGCCGCAGAGCGGAGAAGTTTCACGGTTGCTGCAACTTTCATATTTAAATAAAAATTTCAAGCAAATATCAAAGAATGAAAAGTTACAACGTTGTTATTCTTCAGTTCCGTTTATGGTTGCAACGCAGACCTAGCGTAAAAAATTTCTCATCTGTAACCGGGAACAGAATATGATTTTGAACAAACTTAAAAATTACTTTGGACTGATTCTTCATCACACAGATGAATAAACGTATACTTAACGTAGAGAGACGAATGGGTAGTGATATCAAAAATTATATACCATCACAGAGTAAAGTGAAAGATGTTGGTTAATTCGGAATTCAGGCTTTACATGATACAACGTATGGATATTTTCACCAATACAGCAACAAGATTAATTTGTCAGCATGTTCCCTGAACAAAAGGTTGTATTTCGAAATACACCTTAAAAGTTCACCAGATTATGTAATGTTATGTAACGTGTGCTCCAATGAGAAAACAACATTTTTGGTTCTAGGATAACATATTAATACAGTCAGTACTGAGTGTAAAGTAACGTACATCTGACTACTACAGTCCTGTAACCTAAATCGGAGAATGTGTACATCTTAAGAAATTCTCTTGGAAATGATGTACAGAGTAGAGAGTGGCAGAGAGAAATTTAACACGTGTATAAAGACTGTATTACCTCTACAGTTTTAATAACTTCAAAGAAAGCCCAACAATTGAATGTGGTGTTCCACAAGGTCCATAATCAGAGTCACAGGCCCATAACTACAGACAGAACTGCACCAAACACTGGCGAATGCTCCGGTCAGTCTAGAAATGAACCGACAGACCAATGAAACAAAGGAAATACAAAAGAAATGTTTCACTATATAAAATAACAGCAGCATACTGTTATTATTTTTATTAAAATTTGCTTTCTGGCTGTTAATACAACACGCAGATAATAAAGAACTGAATTTTAAATACCTTAGCATTTCGGTGCATTAGCCTTTAGGGGGATGGGAGATTTAATACTATAGCATATCAACGCGACCTGAATCCCAGAGCAGTATTCGCCACTGGTTTTAGCTCTACAGCAATGCACTATATTTCAATATGAAAAACACCGATCTGGAATCAGAATTTTTAAATTTCTCGTGCTTAATTATAAGTTATCCAAATATTAAAGTAACGGCAGCCGCATTCGACATACATCCTAAATATGACGTTGACCTGAACGTGACCTCAAACTGACATGAGTACGGTCACAGAGGCTCCTACCATTCGGCAGAAATATGGGTTTGAAAAAATGGTTTTTAAATTACCTGGAAAAATTCAATCTCATATATTCCAAAAACCCTCCGTCTGATATTGCAGTGGCCTTGAAATGATGTTCACCTGTCAGTGACCTCAAACTGACAGAAGTATGGTCAATCAGATTCAAACAGATGGGTAGAAATATGGGTTTGATAAAATGACTTCCGAATGATATTGAAAATTTTAAAGTCTTATATTCGGCAAACCGCCGGAGTGATTCTGTCGTGACTTTGACATATCTCTGACCGGTCCGTGATCTCGAACTGAGATGAGTATGGTCCTTTAGACATCTATAGCTCAGCAGAAAAATGCGTTTGAAAAAATAACTTTCAAATAAACTTGAGAAATTTAAAGTCATATATATGGCAAACCATGGGACTGATATTGTCGTGACTCTATCATGACGCTGACCTGACCGTGACCTCAAACTGACATGAGTACGGTCACAGAGGCTCCTACCATTCGGCAGAAATATGGATTTGAAAAAATGGTTTTTAAATTACCTTGAAAAATTCCATCTCATATATTCCAAAAAACCCTTGGGCTGATATTGCAGTGGCCTTGACATGATGATAGTGATATTACCTTATATTTCGCTGTTGGCTGTACTTTGGGTTGCAGCGTCGTGTAGGCTGGTAAAATTTATCAAGCTTTTAGAGATCCTTGTTGCCTCCATCATCAGGGCGATGAGATGTGACGCATCGCCAGTCAACCCAGAATACGGTCATGAGACCCTCAAATCCTACTATATCCTACGTTGTTGAAACCGCGTCATAAAATGAGACCATAAATGTCAATACGTTCAACTGTCATTACACAAGAGCGCTTCCGTCACAATTCCATTGTAACCCACCCTGGTTAAATTTCAAAGCTCCCATAAACATTGGAAAACTGTAACGATTCGAATTTCCATTTCATGCCAACTGATTTCGTAACAGGGCGTTAAGTGACAATTTAATTTCGCTTAGTGGTTTAAATGTCCACGGATACTGAATAAGTTTTTCAATAGAAAAAACAAGTGTCCACCACTAGCTATCAGCTTATGACACTGAACTCGATTTAGATAAGACAGCTGTTTAACCAAACATTTCATGCTGGTAAAATTATATGTCAAACATCTTAACAGTAACGACGTGAGCTTCGCAGCTTATTCAGTGAGCGTATTCAATACAGTAGCTACGAGCAGATCGAGAGGGGTTCATAACGAGAACGGGTGTTAGGACGTTATTCTTCGCCACAACGTCAATAACTGCTCTACTGATCTACACAGTGTTCTGTCCTATGGCTACGGAGTAATAACGAATGAATGGGCTGTGAATTATAGCATTTGCCTCCATCAAGAATACGCAACGCCTCCATGGTGCGCTATCCATTCACATGAGTACCAATAATTATTAATAATGCCAGTGGCACATTTCAGTGTTTAAGGTAATACGAAGTTTATTTAACCACCACACTCTTGTGACAACAACAGAAAGACTTTTTGTAGTGTGGTGGAACTCGTAACCACTGACAACAGTAGTTTATGTCAGGGATCGGCAACCTGCGGCCAGTGTGTGGGCCCGCGGTAACGAAAACGTTGGGGACTAGTTGAGAATGTTAAACTGATCCGCTTTGGACATGACAGACCCAACAAGTAGATGCATGTTAACGGATGAGACACAGGTCATGCTAGGGCCGGGGACGAAGAGAGCCGTATGATGGTTTCGCGTGTCATTATCCAATTTGCGTTTGCAATTGATACACCAGTATCATAAAGGCTATTCAGAACTTAGTAACGGTTTCAATCCTTTACAGCCGAAGCCCGTCTAAGTAACATTTAATAATCCAGTCCGTACCGCAAAGAAAACACCACACTTTACCATTACTAAGACCAATTTGTTTAAGAAAATAATCCCTATTTACAGTTAGACTCATACGAAACAGATAAATCCAAAATGAGGCGTTACTGACTTAATGCAGACGGTACATATAGTTACCACTAGTCTTTAAATGCTTATCATTCACGGAAAGTAAGAATATATTTTATTTTAATGCATCCTTCACAAATGATGGTCGGACGGATTCGTAAGGCGGTAATGTGCCTAACTGAAGTTCAGGATATAAAAGTTCGAATTTAGATCGGGTATTCTTAACTGAATTTTCATGTTTTTCTTAGTCCTTCGAGACGGATGCTGGAACAGTAGAACTAATTTAAAACGTTCTTTTATTCCGACTCAGAATTCCTAACATATTCGACGACAAACAGACTTCATATTTCGTACAGACATAAGTACTATTAAACCTGAAAGTATGTCAACAATTCCAGACCCCATATACAGGATGATTTAAAAGGTTAGAGCCAAACTGAAGGAGCGCATAGAGGGACTCAGAGAGAACAACTTTCGAATAGGAATCCATGTCCTCCGAAGTTATCCTGAGTCGGTCGAGGCCATTGAAGGTAGAGAAGTCTGATAACATACCGCTGGAATAATCGTACTTTGCTATTCTCCTACTAGCTTAATTTTGAATCACACGTATCCCGTCAGATTCTACAGAGGCCCCTGGGCTGTTTAGATTGTGTTTGTAAGTTGATAGTGACTGGTGTATTGCTGCTTTTGTAGTCTCGTGTTGGTTATTTGTGAACGCAGAGGCTCCTGGGTTGTTTGTGTTGGCGACTTGATAGTGACTGGTGTCTTGCTGCTTTCGTAATCTTTTTACATTCACTGCTACGTCAAATGGAACGATACACTTCTGCAGAGCTCAGGGACATGCATATGTGGAGGACGAAACTTTGAACACCTGTTGTGAATTTGGTTTATAAGATTGCTAACGTAATCCTTGTACATTAATAAAAAAACAAAATTAATCACTCTGTATAAACAGCTCGGCTACATAATTATCTATCTAGAAGGCTACAGAAGTTTTAATGGGGAATCATCGGGCCGAATAAGAAACATCTTTATTGAAAGGACTCTTTGAACAATCACTCCTTTAATTTCACAAAGACTATTTTTTGTTTTGTTTTGCAAAAGTAGATAACCGGACAATGGTTAACGTCATATTCCCATGTCAATGGTGATTCACGTACGAACATAGGTCTACTTTTATACAAACTACAACATCAAGTATTACATTACAGATCGGATGCAAAAACATTAATTAATTTTGACACTGCTCCATTTTTTGTGGCATAAATCCTTACAATAAAAATTGGTGGTTCCTCGTCGAATTGTTGACTATCGTTTCTCATGAACGCTTATAAAGTACACCTCAATCTGTATCCAATCAACTGTCTTATCTAAAAGCTTAGAACTGTAAGTACAAGACCTCACACTTAGTTTGTATATAGAACATCCGGTAAATTGTAATAAAATACTGAAAACTACACTATGAACAGAAATATTATTGTTAACATATAAATTTCTGCGGTACAAACAACAGCAGATTTCTAACTTCCAGCTGAAGTTAGTAAGGCCTTTAACGTTCAGAAACTCTTATAAATTAATTATTGGCGTACAAGGAAACTTGAAGGCGTATTTTATAAAGTCTTTACATTTCAGTAATTTTACAAATGAGTGAACGTAAACTTAATTTCCAATGACAATGTTCTGTTTCCAAGCGAGTCGCTTTTCATTTCTCCATCACAGTTTTCCTTTTGTTCCATTTTTCTTAGCATGAGCGAACGACAGGATTTACCACGTCTGTGAACCGGCCTGATGAAGAGAAACGGCGAAGACCAAGAACGACTCCTACCTGTTGTCTCTAACAAAGACAAATCAGATATTCAACTTTCGGTACACAGCAGACTTTACAGGGACGCTCTTTCATTATTAACTACGACAACAGCACGGTTTTCAAGTCAGTAAGCCCAGAAGCTTATGTCTACTACTGTTCAATCAAGAATGAACAACTTCGGTAAGTTTCCGTGGTACTTATCATCTCACACGGATTGCAAACTGGCAGGCGAAACCACGGGTGAGAGGACACACCGAAGCAAACCACACCAGCCTCACTGGTAAGAACTGATAACAGATTTAAAAGCTGGAAAACCCAACGCTGTAACATGTGAATCTAGGGGAATAAAACTATCCCGCTACACACTCTGTACGTACTTTGGGGAAGAGACAGCGTAGCTCCTACTTATTCTTAACCTCGGCACTAGATGGAGGTGAGTGGTCAGAGTCACCCACTGGCCGCGCTTTACCCCCGGAAAAATGACCCAGGTACCCATTGTAAGGGTGGCTGTATGGGCCCCAGAACCGGTGTGGACGAAGAGGCTAGAACAACAATCCTCCGTCCCTGTCGGGGATCAAACCCCGATCTTCAAGTGCGTAGTCAGTCGCTACACTGACCGAACTAACATGTCAGCATCTGTTAGCATCGAAACCTTTTATCATGGTCACAATGAGGCAGGCCTTGTTTAATCTGCTTCGGTGTTTTAGCGCCCTATTTCCTATTAACGAGGAGAGGAAAACGTCAAGTATATCGAAACAGAACGGAATATCAAGCGCTGAGTGCACCTTTGAGTAAAAGTGCTTCTAAGCAGTGTGAGTTCAGAATCACAAGGTAAAATTGTAAACATCTGTTCTAGACGTCTAAATCTACCTACGTATCCCTTAAACTGAAAGAACATATATAGAAGGTGTCAGAGCCAGACATCATAAGCTGGCACGAGCACTCGTCTAGTTGCTGAGGTAGACACATATGGCAACATATAAACCAGAACAGAATAAACTCATTCATTCTTCATAAAATATCTGTGTTTAACAGAAACAGCTGAGCACAAAAAAATATCTTAACACAACAGTAGGTCTTCATGACAGCAAATCAGTTACTGGAAACAACAAAATGTGTTTAATTAATCATTTTTTCACGATACGAGTTAAAAGGGTTTAATTTATAGAGTAGCTCACGGCTTATAAAGAAGGGAGCTCAATATATCCATACGTAACAGCGCCATGCAAATATAAATTAGCTGCAGTAAAACAGTATCATCCCTTTAACATACTTTTCCTGCAAGAAAACAGTACTTGGCAAATAAGAATCTTCTGAAAGTGAGAATACGCTTTACATTCGACGCACGTCTCACAAACCGGAAAAAACGGTCAAAAATATCAGGAAATATCGAAACGAGAGAGGAAGAAAAAAAGAGAGATCTGGTAAAATCATCACAAAATTTACATTCAACTCACAGAAATGTATAAATTCCTTTATTGATCGTAAATGTCAGCTGTATTAGTAGTGTTTGGAGTTCACATCTGCTGACCAAACACTGACAAATCCACTGATACTGAGCAAACTGACAAGTTGAAAATTCTTTGGCCGATTATTTTACGGCATTGCATGGAGTCAGAATATTTTTGGCCATAGAATTGAAGGAATACATTACTTTTATATGTACAAGACTACAGCAGCGTTTTAGCTTTCTAAGATAACTGTAAAGAATGGACTGAACACAGCTGAGCGGACTTTCTTTGCACTAGAATAGTAAGTACTGTTTTAACCTGGAACATAACATTTTACTTCCAGAGGACTGTTATTTTATAACTGTAATAAATATTTTCTTTGGTTCAAGATGTCAATTACTAAAATAGTTTTTGCCGTCTGTTAAACACCGAAGAATATTAAGAGATGTCAATTTTGTATTAATTTGAGACAACTTGACATTTTATAGAGTAGATTATCACAGTGGTTTATGTTTAGCATAGCAAAGCCCACATTACATGTTTTCAAAACGCTTTTACATAGGCTGTAGTTTAAAGGCACAAAACTTTTATGAGAGTATCGGTCATAACCAACACGCAAGAGTGAGTGGGTTGTGTATATGTGTGTGTGTGGTGGAAAAGAGCAGAGAGAATTCCCATTCGCTTTCCTGCTTGTCAATTTGGAACACAAAGGACATCAAAGTAGGCATCTTCCTTGTCCCCAGGCTTTTTTGTGTCAGGATCGCGATGTTCAGTTTTGGAGAAATATTAGCAAAAATAATTTGTCGTAACTTTGCTTTATTGCTGTCCGTAGATGCATCTATGTACTTAAATTTACCCAATTTGATTGTTTCGTCCTGTCTGGAAGAACTTCCAATTCTTTTATGGTATTTTAGGGTAGAATAGTCTGTAACAATCCCAGTCGCTGCTGCATGAACAATAGATTATTAAAATGAACTTGAAGAATAATATTGAAGGGCCTGTCTTCAATTATGCATGGGATATGATATGGAAACATCATTAAATGACATTCTATAGAAGAAATATTAACAACAGAAATAATTATTGTTTTATTATTGAACAGACCCTACATTTTAAATGGGATATAAAATATCGATACTATAAAGGTGTTTTTAGTTCATTATATCTGTTTAAAGCTGTATATAGAACAGAAAAGGGGCAATATGAACACCCATACTGGGGATACTGGGAACGACCCGTTCTTCAAGTGCCTGAGCACTGTGGGTCCAAACGTTTTCGTTGGTTCGATCTAGACATTCGGTAGGACTCCTTGGACGAGAGATCGGCCCGTCGCAAGGCCTCTCTCTACCTGTACACAGGACAGCACAACACGGAAAAAACATCCATGGCTTGAGTGGGATTCGAACCCACGGTCCCAGCGACCAAGGGGCAGAAGGCCCACGCCTTAGACCGCGTGGCCACTGCGGACCCCATGAATACCTATACCAAATTTAATGTAAATCCATAGAGTTGTTCTCGAGTTATTATATGGCAAGTCGTGTAGTTTGTGAGACCAATGACATGGCAGCGCGACCTCGGCTGAAAGACGCGATAGACTGAGTAGCAGTAAGGACATTCGTATTAAATCTCGGTCAGAATGGTCACTTTCTGGGATGAAATCGCAGGTGATTCTGAAACCAATGGCCTACTAATGTTACAAATGGCAGATAGCTAACAGAGTTCGGTAGAGTCAATTTGATTGATTATGTAATCCGATAAGCTGACCTTTTAGGTCTGTAATCGGATACGAAAGGTTTAACACAGTAGAATTGGCATGCTACATGGAAATAATGAAATGTAGGTTATTTAATCAAAATACCGATGCCCGAGACTTTATAAGGATTTGGAATCTCTGTGCAGGAATTATAAGATCAATCATTTCGAATCGTAAGATATTTCTTCTGTCGTCGTATTCACTGAAACTGGGAGTAGATACGTCGCTCTCCATGAACTGAACTTCTTGAGTATTTACGTGGAACATTCACGGCATGGTTACTTGTTCCTCTTTCTCTCGTGTACGTCTGCTATCAACTGCGGCTGCATTAAAGTTGTGTGCTACAAAACTATCGATCCTACACGATGAGAATGGGGATCGCTTGGAATGATGAGCATGGCATTTGCCAGCATTCTATGAAGCGGATATTTGGCTAGAAGATTCGCTATTTTAAAGACAATAGAAGTTTTAAAAGTGACCTCGACTGAAAACACATTATTGACCATCAAATTAATAGAATGTTTGCAGCGCTTTCTTTGCAAAGTTTACTAGAATTAGCACAAGATTTATGTCTGGCACTAAGGGTTTAATTTGTAAGATTTGAGGTTCTCACAGCGGTGAGTATGAAGGTTTCTGTCTTCTGGGTTGTTGGGCTGTGTAGTCTGGTCGATGTTTACCAACGTATCAGAGGTCGTACTGCCTCCGTCATCAGAGCGATTCATCGACCAGACTACAAGCGCAACAACCCAGAAGACAGAAATCTTCAAGGGTTTAATAAGTTGGACATTCTTTCTTAGTATTAAATACAATGGTCGGTATTGTACTAGTGGTATTAAAATGTGTAAGATTTAATCCTTCGGAACTATAACATATAGAAGGATAACAACGAGTGTTTTACGTGCTTGTTTCAAACCAGTGAGTTGGGCGCGTGTGTTTGAGTAGGGTTTTGCATTCAGCGTGGTAGTCGATAAAAACTGTGAAAATAAACATGTGTTGTGTAGTAACAATTTATTAAACTGCATAAATGCGAGAGTTCAAGTGGAAAAAATTTTTACAGTTCATATTTTATACCATACAACAAAACAGAACACCGTTACGGGACCCAGGAGTAGCAGAGCAGAGCAGAAAAACTGACAGTTTCACAAAACATTAAATGATTCGAGGCTCATTCTGTAGGAAGGAAATCTAAGTTGAGACATCTTACTCACAGAAGACTTGTTAGTATTCACTGTAGAAACTCATTTTGTATGTTTTCCATTACATTAAATATTCCATAGCTTGCACAGATAAGGCTGCAATGTAGAAATACAAAGTAAATGTTAAAATACTAATTGATTTCACCTCTTGTCCGAATTGTTGGGTTTTTGGACCTTGTCCATCGTCTGATGTTACAAAATTACACAACGTTTCGACAACCGGATCTGTTATCGTCTTCAGGTGTGGTGAAGGCGAATGGTACCTACTCAGTACGGTCTTTTGGAATGAGCTAATTGAGACTGGCAAGACTGTACGAGGAATCAGAACTCTGCTGCTTTCAATATTGGTTCTTTTACCACAGACTGAATTACTAAGACAGTTCCTTTAACTCATCGGTATTCAACCCTTTTTGTTCGCGTACCCCTAGATATAATTTCTCTTCAATTTTGTACCCCCAAAGTTGTTGGTGTGTAATTCAAGTTATACATAGTATATAATCTACATCTAAAATAAATTAAATAAATCACATTACTGATTATTCAGTGTTTATTATAAAATAATATATTTTTTAAATTTCACGTACCTCCTAAGATGTCTTCGCGTACGCGTACCCCAGGTTGAATACCACTGCGTTAACTGATCAGGTTTCTCAGTGTATAAGACTATGTCCATTGTCCAGTGTCCAGTATGTCTACAATGAATCAACTATTGCCAGAAACTTTTAGGGAATGAAAATTAAGTTTGGTAGATGACTGTCTTCTGGGCTGTAGCGCCGTGTAGTCTGGTAAAAATGTACAAACGTTTCAGAAATCCTTGCTGCCTACACAGACCTCTGAAAGTTTGGTAAATTTCCATCAGACTACATGACGCTACAGCCCAGAAGCAGCCATCTCCATATTCACTGCTTACCTAAAATTAAAATTTTGTGCAAAGAAAGATTGGACAGGATAGCTGTGGTTCGCGAATAGAATCTGTCGAGGTAGAAGTGGTTATGACTCTGTCATGGCTACCGCACCACTATGCAGTGTTACACAGCCAAAGAAACCCTTCCTCAGAGACAGCAGCCTTTCCTCGACGAATAAAGAACCTCATAATTTAGGGAATTATCTCTTGGCACTTATTTAGCTATACTTACTAAAATAATTTCGAATCTTTTATAGAGACTGGCAATCCTGACTAATATTTATCGTCTTTTTCACAGTCCAAGACATACACCGGGAGAGTACACTGAACAGCGGCTTCCTCCCAGAATCCTTCTGCAGCACTTACAGGCTTCAATAACCGTAAAACAGACGTATCTCATTCATCTCCGTAAAACATCATCACTTGATTCAGGTCAGTAAAACTACGGTAATTCAAGTCCCGGTTTGTTATGTTGATCTTTGCTCTTCCTATCCATCACTTTTCACATCCTGTTCATTGTCTGTTCACTTGAACATGTTTCGGACCATTATGGTCATCATCAGGTCCAATTCCCTGCTTCTACGTCATTGTAACAAAGATCTCCTCATTGATGTCCATACATTATGATAAAACTATATATAAACCGTTTTAGTTCAGTAAAAATGGTTAAGAGGTAACATCCCAAAAACGATTATCAAAAGTATTTTCAGCACAGACTGATGAGTCCCGGTGCGTTTTCTTTGAGTTGTTATGCGTTGTGGTGCGTCGTTATAGAATGTTGTGGGGTATGGTACGTCTGTTTTATTTCAGGAATTACAAAGGCAACTGACAGCCCTCAGTGAGATTCGACCCCTTGACCATGTAAATAACGACCAAAATAACCACGATAATTCTCTGTGTCGTGTGGTCAAATTGCATTGTTGTCACGGTAATAATACACTGAAATCCTTTCAAATATTCGTATTAATGCTAACCACATAAACTTCCACTATAAAGTACGTAGGCCGTTTTACAGCATGTAAATGCATTTACACAGCAAGTTCGCTGGCCATTGTCCATTGCCTAAAGTATGACATTTAATATACCTCAGTCGGTGAACAATTTCAAACATGATTGCGATGCAATAAATCAACCACTGTCACAACCCTTTAGAAAATCATAAATGTATTTCCTGGTGACAATTTAAATTCCCTTCATCAGAATCTATTGCACCAATTTGTGTGCTATTTACAGACGTCGTTATAATGCCCATGATGGTTATAGTAAAAAACAGGAATGCCACAGATAAAAAAGAAACAATCAAGATGAAATCCAATCCAATGACAGTATGCCCATCACAAGTTCAGAATTCCATAGCGTCACTATGGTTCCTAAACCTACCTCCCCCAGTTGTTCCGTTCCAAGTTTTCGTCTTTCTCTACCTACTACTTCCTTGAATTTATTCTTTTACGGACTAAAAAATGAAGGATAATCACCAATAATAATATTTTGAAAAAAAAGACAGTGAGAGAGGTGATTATAAAAACTTCATATAAACCAAACAGTAAGTCGACTAACTTAGGTATATAGTATGCAGAGAAACAAAGCAGGCTTAAATATTTATCTAATATACAGGCTTTATAGTCGTTTCTTCAAAAATAACAACAAAATTTGATAAGTGAGAGTGAGTGAAATTAGCCAAAATGAAATTTTTGTAAAAATTCAATCACGAAACTCTTTAAATATGGTAAGTCAACCGAGTCTTCCTTCATAAAACTAATACCGCTTTCTCATTCAACATCAAACATTTCACTCGATGATTGAAAGCCATCTCAAAGAAACTTAAAATTTATGACCAACACTAAACACAGAACTTTTTCATAAAAACCAGCAGAACGTAATTGAATGTTTTGATTATGCTCGTCTATGGTTTCTGGCAGCAAAAGGAAAACTGAATTCACCTTGAGAGCAGTTCGCTCGACTGCCTTTCAAAGAGCAAAAGTTTCTTTAATTTACGTTACTTGGAAGAAGGTCCCTCACATTCTATCTACAACCTTTAAAGGATGATCCACGATAACATTAAAGATGTATGTATGCATGTGCACCATTTAAGTATGTTCATATAAAGCTGACTTTATCTTCGAAACAAATGAGGTGTATATGAGTTTTTGTATCCTGAAATTAGATGCTGTGTGAGGAGCATATCGCCTCCATCTACACGTCAAAACTTCTGTTTATTACCCTGACGATGGTCGCGATGTAAGTTATACTTCTACCTAAATATCGAGATACATTCGTCCAAAAAGCCTGCATCCGCCTACAAGACCACGCGACATCGACCTAGATAACAACTATCGACATTTTCACGACATCGAAGACATGAAACCTCATGTAAAGAGACAAATGTTAGTAGAAATTCGTGAATTTTCTTGCCGTGTTACGGTTCAACATTGTCGGTGTTTCCCAAATCTCGACGCGCAAGTCTTACAGAACAAAATACATTAAATAAAACCCCCAAAACTAAACATATACACACAATGTTTTATAGAAAAATATATTTTGGGGGCATGTAGTACAAAGAGAAAGAGGAAATAAAAAACATCGAGGTTTTATTTGCAGAGAATATTTCTGCTTCTTCTAAACAAATTCTTCCGATATTAAGAAGTAACAGTAGGAAGTTGAATTTTCAAAGCAGGAGCTGCAACAGATATTGAAGTATTTTGTTTTCGTGGCAGAGAATCATGGAAACTCAATTGTATAAAGAAATTATATTGAAAATTCAGTTGTGAGTAGCCTCGAGTATGAATCAAGAAATTTCAGTGTAGATTTAATACAATATATAACCAACATATGCAAATTAAGTACCCCCTTCTTAGATCACCTTCAGAGGATTTATATTATGTAAATTAACTCCTAATAACTTAATACTCCTCAAGATGGCTCGAGAAACATACATGGAATAAATAACAAACTTATTAGATTCCCAGTGGTTACCAGAAATGCTGTTTCGTATTCGAGAGGTCCCAGGGTCAAATATCGACTCGGAACTGAGGTCCTTCCGTGGTTCCCCTCAGGTGTTCCACGCAAATTCAGGGGTAGTACCTCAAGTCAGATCACGATCGGTTCCTTCCATGTCCTTTACAATTCATTTATGCCGTCATTCGACGCTCTATAATCTGAGCTACTGAAGCACATTTAAATAAACGACGGACAAATAAAACAGGCGCTTATTATATAAAGTATACTGAATGAAGAAATGTGGATAACCAACACAAATATTGAACTTAGCTGAACTTATGATTTACTCCGTCATTACAGACAGACATCAGTGGAAGTCCTAAGAAACATCGCAGAACCTTCGGGACCTCTGGGAATCATGGAGTATACTTCTGAAATCCCAAATAAAATGCATATCTCAATTTACCTTATAAAGTTCTAAAGTCTTAAAACTGCGTATCTGTGCACCAAGTACATATTACAGGGATTACAAACTTTAGAATCGGGCGAAGACGTCGAGAATTTTCTGGAAGTTCCGTTTCGAGTTTCAAGAACAGTCTCTAAGGGAAATGAAACTCATTCTACTGCGAGTCTGACAGGTCTACCTAGACTCGTTAAAGCCAAATTCGTACTAGACGTAAAGGAAGCCAGGCAATCAAAAACTTCTTTTAAAATCGCGTTCCACTTACATCGTAACCATTTCAACAAAATTATTGAATTTCGCGAACTGGCAAACCCACGACAAATTTTTCAGGGCGCTCTTCGACCTAACACAATTTCACCACCAACAAGAAAACAGGGAGAGGGAGAGAAAACCTCAGCACTATATGGGGTGGTGAGTTGCTGTGCATTAACCGACTAAGAGTCAGTTGCTGGTGTGGTACGTGTTTTGCAAAAACATCATCACCTAGTTTGCGTAGGATGTTGCGAATCGCGATATTGCCCGCGCAACGACTCTTGCTGGCATTTATAACCCAAGAAGGTCACCAGTTCTAACATCTTCTGCAGTACGACATAAAGACTTGATGTTTTCAAGCAAGAGTGTGTAACGGTTCTTGTGCAGAATGCGACATAGGATACATACACCTTGTCTGCCTCTTGATATTCACTGGAATTTTCAAATTTTCCTCACTCCATTAATATTGCTGTCCTTGCACATTGTTTATTGTTGCTGACTTGCACTGTCACTTCTGTTCTATCATGCACTTCAGTTCTGCCATAGGCAACCCTGCCGTCGCTTTTTATACAGTCAGTAAAGTTTTACAATTTTAACACATTATTTAAATCACGACTGTAACCTGTAGGGCGTATAAAATCGTACTCGATAAGGAACGTAAAATGATATTTTAATCCTTTAAATATTTTATATTGTGATTGACGGCTAATTTTAATATATTTTTAATACTATTTAAATAAATCACAATATGACGCATCTACAATATCTTATAAACTAAGAATCGTTCATCCAAGATAATTTTCCATTTTTCTTTCAGCATACCCATCAGCCACCTATCTTCTTAAAGACTACACATTAATTTATAGTTAATTTCAATAGTTAGTCTACTTTTAATCGTAACCCAAGACTACCAACTGTCATTCCAGCATCTACTTATTTTTCTGTAACATCAGTCCTGTTGGCACAGCTGGCATTATCTGCGCGAAAATGTTTTCTAAATCCTATTCAGACAGGAAGTAAGACTCCAGATGAGGAATGGGACCAAAGTATGTTCTCCCCTCATTCATGTAATAAGCACAAAAACAGACGACATATACGCCCATAGCGAAATTCGAAGCCTTGATATTATGCACTTCAGCCTATTCTACCCGAGAATTCGATTTCCTCCACATTAGTTACGCGACCTTGAAGCCGTGACGTCATGCGGAACGCTGTCCTAAAAACACTTCCCCTTTGTTTTCGCTGTTGGAGCAGTCTGTGTGATATCCCATTCTTTGGGTCTGTTATTTTCATACGAAATTCTATATGGACTATGAGATACTGAAAATACCAGAACGAGATGAAACACCAAAATTTTAGAAAACTAATGGCGAACTGAGAGTCAGCTGGTGTTTCTATACCGCGTATTAGAACAGCTATGCGCCTGCGCAGATGGGTACTTCAGTCAGTAAATTCTCCGCTCAGACAGTACATTGCAACTTCAGGACTGTATGTTAAGTTGGCACGGAATTACACAC
Source organism: Zootermopsis nevadensis (assembly GCF_977971745.1). NCBI lineage: Eukaryota > Metazoa > Arthropoda > Insecta > Blattodea > Termopsidae > Zootermopsis > Zootermopsis nevadensis. The sequence continues at coordinate 11,320,609 of NW_028259162.1, forward strand.
ACAAAGCAATGGTTTCCAGTCCATAAAATTACTGGTGATAGAATGGGAATCAACGGCGGATGTCTGTGACTGACAGGGGCTGTACACAAGCCAATCTCAAAGCAATTAATGGGACTGTACGTAATGCAATCAGAAACACATTAAACTCCCAGGGTTGTTCCTGGTAATATCTAACTAGATCCTGTTCTACAAGTAGAATTGGATTACAAGCTTGGTTGTAATGAATATTATTTCGAGAGCGAAGAAACACTCACTTCAATGCGTTACATCAGCGTGTCACACACTTCAATCAATTTGGAATGTTATATATAAGGATTTTTTTTTTCTAAAGATGAACACACTCATAATTTGTGAAGGATTTTAAGAAAGTGATAGGGGATGTTAGGTTACATACGAGCCGTGTTTCGGACTGAGTCGCTAACGGTCAGGATGTATTTCGTGATACCAAACACGAAACTCACATTCCTAAAATACATTTTCTTATTCAGAGCACAACCAAGCGATGGGTCACAGTCGAAGCCCCAAATGAGAACCAAAACTGTAACATCGTTAATTGGTAACTTTTGTTTCATGATGACGCATACACTATTGAGATCTTGCAGCATCGAATCAGAAGTAGGAGAATGATTACAAAAAATAAATAGGAACTATGTTGCAAAAAATTCGCATGGTCTATTTTAAAGTACCTTGCCGATATTCGCCAACAAGGACAGAAATGATACACCGAGGTTCGAAATCGTACCTCTCAAATGCGATTTACGCCCATCACCACTGTGTTCCACAACTCAGTTTCTTGTCAAAATTACCACACACGTTTGGGGTGATAACAGATGAACGACGAAAATATGTATGCAGATAAAACCGTGCAAATACTATACAATCCATCACAGTTGTATCGTAGACTGACATAGATTTGAACTTGTGGCTTCCAGATATGAAGCTCGTGTTTGGATGTCTAAACCATGCCATGGAACCAACTCAATACTTATCTGACTGGACTACACCCGCTAAAAGATCTAATTTCGAAATTAGGTCCACGAAAATCAATAAGCAAGTCATAAAGTCATAGGTACTATTAATGAACTCTTTCTTTAGGCTGTAGTTAATATTAGGTCAATGTCATAATATTAACACTCTCACAATCAGATCACTGCGCGGAAACAAATTGGCTCTAAATGGAAAGGCTGATGGAGATACAAAACAAGAGTCTCTTCTTACAAAGTAATGAAACTTACTTGTCTTCAAATGCTTCAGTCTACATTACAAGGCTATCAGAAATTATAAACTTTATTTTATAATTTATTGACCTATTTCTGCGTACAATTCCCAGTACTGCATATTTCAACTACGCTGCCTTTGCCAGATACAATCTCAATATTTCACGCTGCCACCACAGTTCCAATTGTCAACATAAAATAAATGTAAACAGGGATACTATTTGTAGTAAGTTTCTGATCCAATTCCATACCAACGTCATATGCATAGCTCAATTGATAATTATTTATCGCCAGCGAATAGGCCTACAAATTACGCACAGCCACCATATTGCTCATTTACATTAAAAATAATATGACCTATATAAAATGTGTATAGTTTCCAAAATATATTAGTAGCCTCCGACCTGAATGTCCAAGTGTAAGGCTAGTTCAGAAATGAGGCTGAAAAGGTAGGCTTTCCTTCCTTCTGTAATTGAAGAACAAAGCAGAATACAGCTTCAAAAACGCTGTAGTTTTATAATTTTATAATTCAGATGACAGACAAAGTCTAGAAGAACAACATTACATATTAGAACGCACTATCGTCAGAAACCTTCAGACTTCAATTAAAGCCTTTTCTTATTCAATTATGGTTTTAAATACGTATATCACAATACAGAAATAAACTGTGAAAGTCACTAAGGTACAAAATCCCACACAACTACAAAGATGTGACAGTAAATTTTCCCAATTCCCCTTCTCCCCCCGCAGTCTTCTAACTCCGTAGCCTATTACACTGCCAGCTCGTACAGAATATAAAATTTTATAATAGAAATGAAAGCACAGGCAGCATTGCCACAGCACGCTCCGACGTAATTTATTTTTCACATAAAAGGCACGTGTATCTCTAAGGCTGAACTACCATAGCAACAAATTTGTTTAGCATAAACACGTAACAACCTGTTTTCATGCGTTGTACTAATTCGATGGGCCTTTTGTTTTCACATGTTGTTAGTAATCTTTAAGCGTTGTTCACATTCGAATACGTGAAGGTTAGTTAGAATTTCTCATCCAATACAAATTACTTTACAACCTTTTGAAGTCGAAGTTCGTCTAAATATTATTTAAGAATCAAATCAATATTGCAAAGAAAACACAACGATTTATCATTATAACGATCAGTTCGTTAAATGTTGTTTAATAAATAATCTCTGTTTAAACTCAGAATCATATAGAACCCACAAAAACAAAATTATGACTTATTAGTTGCTTAAACAGCCGGGGCACATGTTACCAATGGTTTTTAACGGATGAAGATACTGAGAGAAGGAAGATGGATGTCTTCTAGGTTGATGCGCCGTATAATATCGTAGAAGTTGATGATGGAGGCAGCACGGACCTCTGAAACGTCGGTAAACTTCTACCAGACTACACGGCGCATCAACCCAGAAGACAGCCATCTTCAGACTCAACACCGTGAAAACCTCAAATCCTACAAGATATTTAGAATTTTCCTTAGGCTTAGATTGTGACTGCCTGCCTGAAGATGGTGAAGGTGGATATTCGATACGTAATTTTTGAATGAAGCACGCAGTAGGAGGGACTACCAGTCTACTCAGGATGATAGGATAAGAGTGAAAATGATTATGTAGACGGAACATGTGGCTTAACGTGAACTCCAAACCACGGCTGGGTCGTACATCCCTTTCTTACACAATATTTTTACTGTCATAGAGCAGGGAAAAGGAAGCCATGTAGATAAATCCGAATTTGATCCGACTGGTATTGAATTCGAGACCCCATGCCTTATCAGTAGACCAGTGTTCCGCAAAAGCAGTGCCGAAAAATTTCATAAGAAATTGTAAACTCGTAATTCACGGTTATAAAAATGCAAGATTTATAATTTGTAATACACATTAACTCATACCGGTTCATCATCGATAGATTTATTCAACATGTGTTAACGTTTTATTTTCATATTTTCTAAAAGGGCAAGTATTTAGGCCCTTTTGTAGATTCGAATTTATGGCCATGTATAGATTCTTACACAGTTTTCGTGAGGGGAAATTATGTGACGTGCCGTCATGTGTCTAACAGATCATTTATATGCCACCAGACGCTACTCTGACGTTCCACATCCCCACACTCTGTTTCTATAAGATCCATTCTGTGTCAATCCATCTGTCTATATCTCCCAAATGGTATTTTATCTTCAATTTTCGGAATAAAAAGTTGTATACTCTGCTCAGCTCTTCCATGCGTGCTTCAAGTCCCACACATTATGTTTTCCAAATATTCTGTTCTGCACAATTATCCCTACGCACTGTTTACCCCATTATTTACAGAAAAATAAAATAACCAAATCACCATTCGTAAACAACCTATTTCACCTAAACTACTTAAATTTTATAAACATTTACCAATAACAGAAAGGATTTTATATAATTTAATACAGTATATATCAACCATTTTAAAAAAAATATTCAAACGGAAAAAGTTACAGTGGAACTACGGTTCCGGAGAATTTGACGTAAATACGTCTATACGGAAAGGAAGTTTATATATTGGCTTTATTCTAAATATTTCCTTTATACATGCTTTATAATTGCGTAAAGTTTGATTAAGATATTGCTTATTTAACTTGAATTAGTTACGCTTAAGATGGGTCTGAGGTAGCTGAATGTCATAAACTTCAGGTTTTAGCAACAATTTATGTATGTTAATGCACTAAATAATGCCACTGTTGTATTTATAACTTTCTTTTTTTAATTGTCTAAGTTTTAAAACAAATTTTCTAAATTCATTTTTAATTTTCGTTTAAACCAGATATACCCCGGTTAATCTGCAACTGGATAATCGGGAGTCTATTGCACAAAGAATGGGATTAGTAGGCCCATCAATTTGTAATTAGAAGAGATGTACGTGCTCAGAAAATAAATGGAAATTTCGCTGTATTACTACAGTAGGGCTGTAAATGAAGTAAGGATTTTCAATATGATAAGCACGTTAACAAAACAACAGCTCCATCACACAATTTCATAATTCCATGTGTAATAAAATTATGTACCGTGTTACACATGAACACCACAAATAAGTAGGACTACATACTAGCAATTTATAACTTGAATGTAGATATTTAACGCTTTCTATGCTTAGTTTTTACTTTTAGAAAAAGAAACAACTGTCTTTGTTAGTAATTCCTACATTTCCGCAGGTACATAATTCAAACTAGTGGAGAGTCATAAATATAAAGAAACGGTCGAAGACATTTCTTTTCAAGCACGCTGACAAAAGATCAAAGGTAGTAAAAATGTGGTGATTCTAAGTTAGATACCTCGTTTATAACATGAAAAGGGTTAAAGCTACGACGAATTACGATCTGTCAACAATAAGAAATCAATCTCCATATAAAACTGTCTTATTATGGTCACATCTATAATAAGAGCAACTTGCATGATTTTGCATTCCTCATTATCCTTGGTTTTCATTTACTTATGATACAATCTATTACTTATAAGCATAAGCAATTTATTCACTCATTAAGAATACACAACAATATAAAATATACGTTAGAGGTCTCAATTATGTAATAAGGCCCCCACGTAATGAACCGCTATTCAAAAGATTTGTTTTCTAGAATTCTGATTAAGTTAGATTTGAGCTTCGAGTTCAAGGAAGATTAGATCGGCGGTACACGTAACACGAATGGGTTTGAAGATAAAACAGACGAAGGGCCTTTGCCATTTCACTTTCTGCACAAAAACAGACAACAAAATAAAGAATATATATATTGTGACTAAAATACATAAAACTCGAACCATAACTTCTAATTTGCAGTACATTCACAAATTATATATACAACACATTCCACTTAACGTAATTATTATTCCGTTTCACTCCCACGTAAAGTACATATCACAATAAAACTAATGTTCAAACGAGTTTTAGTGCAAACGACAATTTACTTAAGCAAAATGCAGCTGCGACACGCAATACCGCTACGGTAACACAAGCTCTTAACCCGTACTTTCCCCCCGATGCAGTCAAGAACGTACGGAAATGGGGAGGATCGTCCACTTGTTCCGACGCGGCAGCTGTTTGTATGCATCGCCGGCGTGAAGACTGCAAAAGGAAGTTGAGGGTGGTAAGTGAAGTCGCAACGATCTTCTCATTTATCCAGCGTTTGGGAGAACCATAATTCGGTTATCTGTCGGCCACAGTCTTCACTTCTCGTGTTCTGACTGTGCTCCATTCAAGTCACGGCTGGTGAACCGATTATCCTGACTGAGGGTTTCTAAAGCAAAGCCTGGCGAATGTCGAGACATCGCCTTTAAACAGATCACAGCCGCTAAACTTCAATTAATTTCATTTATTAAGATGAACACTGGGTTTTTGCAGTCCACAGCCTCAAACATCTATAAAACGCTATTCTATTTCTATATATACTTCATTCTCATAACTTGAAACTTGCCCCCCCCTTCCCTATTCCTAATTATAACTCATTAATTTTATTCTCCAATTTCAACACCTCTACATTATTTAATACAATATTAGCACGAGTTGACACCACTCTTCATTAACAACAACCATTTTTTTCCCAAGACACCTGCTTTTACCATTTCCTAATCTCGAAACACTTAAAGAACATGTAGGAAAACGTATTTCCTTACCTAAACTTAGAGGGCGTCTCATTCCCCACCCCTCTCAGGTTCCAAGTGTCAGCCTTGAACCTCGGCAACCCACTTCTCACGTTTCTAGCATAGCATCCTGAGACGCTTACATTACTTTTTAAACAAAGTGTTTCTAGCTCAACGCAAATCCTGTCGTTACATTCGGCCTCTTCAGTTGATATAGCAACCAAATCAACCACAACAGTGAGTAAACTAGAACACAACCCTAGAAATAAAATCCTTTGTGATATTCATAACAACAGCGATTTGTCATGTTTTCCTCAAGATTTTCTTCGACTAGCCATTCTCAGCCTTTTCCAGATGTGGAACTACATTCATTATTTATTATCGACAAGAGGACCGAAATATTGTAAATGGCAGTTTATGAAAACACTTTGGGAACTATAAATACCAAGTCTCCTATTGCAAGTAGGTTCACAAAATACTCGAAATGGTGGACATCTACCAGACTACACAGCGCAACAACCCAGAGAACATCAATCTTCAGACTCACTTCCTAAACCTAACAAATCATCCTAATAATTTGAAAATATGCATCTAAAAATGTTTAAAATATTTCTATTTCTGTATTATAACAAGCGTACTAGCTTCCATAAAATAACAGTTCACCGTCAAACACAGTATCTACATTAAAAAATCACTAGTATATTAATATTTTAATCTCATACTGTGTTGTCTGGTTGTTTAACGGTGTGCTATCATTGCATCATTATATCACAGCAGGATGCGCTCTAATAAGCTGTATTAGCTTCCGCCTGCTTTGAATGAGCATTCATTTCCAGACTCCCCCCCCCCCCCCCCCACACACACACACGTAGACCTACAGGGCTGACTGTATCTCTAAAAGTAACATCCTACAGTAAGATCTAGCTAGATGCATGGAGGAGCAGGCTAAGAAAACATGTAGTAACCCTGTATAAACGTGACGCCATGTGATATTCTGGGTATTTCACGACGCGAACGATGGGCGCCGACCTTTCAAAACCTCGCCACAACTAAATATAGCTGCCTCTGCCTCGGCGCAGCGGAGATACGATGTAAGCCATCCGGCCCAGCGAGTTCTTGTGCCCTACATAGAGCTTGCTGCTGGCATTGAACGACGGACTTTTTAACCGAAAGCAGAGGGGCTGGTTTCCGACACACACAGCATTAAAATCGATTACGACGAAAGCAGTGGTCATAAGACGGTTCTACTGAAACAGTCTAGTCTCTTAAATCAGGAGTTTTACAGTTCAAATCGTTTTCATGCTAATTTACGATCGTCTGTTATTAACCCTTTAAAACCGAAAGAAAAGAGAGAGAAGATTACGGAGGACAGAAAGAGAGTAGAAGCAGGGAGAAAATTGGTGAGGGACGAGCGAGAGACACTTTATTTAGGGGATGAGAACATCTTATAGTTAGAAGTTTCCCAGGCAATGCCCATTCGTCTTTTTTTCTGGTAAGGACAAAGAAAGAGTGAAGACGTTAGAGTCATAATTAGTGAGAGGTTTATAACACAGACGGCGGAATTTTGATTTTCTTGTTATTCAATGTTAAAGTTACAACTTGAAAAATTAATTTAGCGGGCTCTAGAGTAAAGGGGTAGATTTGACGAATTTAAATCCGGAGGCCTGTATGAAAAGCACGCAGTAGAAACTTCAAACTTATTTAAAGCCGAAGCCGATCTAAATAATATTTAATAATTCAGGCCGTACTGCAAAAAAAAATACACTTTACCATTACAAATATCAATCTGTTAACGCATTTTAATGAAATTTACCCGTTTACGCTTAGAATCATACAAAAAGCAGATTTAGTGATTGATAAAGAGGGCAGGACATGTATTTACCACTACGGTTCAAATGATTAAAAAGGTTAAAGAACAAAAGAAATGTATAATAATATCATGTATATAATTACAATCTGGATTATGTTGCCGTTGCTTTAAAATTTATCATTTATAGAAACAAGGTACTGAAATACTGTCTCTCGCCTTTGATAAGACGCTAAAGTTTGCATTCTAGCCAGCAAACAAAACTCTATTTAAATCTCGATCTATGAAAAGTCTGTATGAACCATATTTCTCTAAGAATCAGACCTATATATTTCCCTTACTAAGTCTATTTCCATGTAAGCCTACTTCACTCACGGCCAGTATAAATACACGAACACACACAGCGATAAGTCGTATCAAAGTTCTTCCTCAATCAAGATCCTCTTAGTTTATAAATGGACGTAGATGGCTATCTTCCGTGCTTTAACCACTGAAACGTTGGTAAACTTCTACCACACTACACGGCGCTACAACCCAGAAGACAGCCAGCCAGCCACCTTCGTACTCACCGCCGTGAGAACCATCCTACTATAAATGGACGCGTTTCAGTTTGGCAACAGTAAAGCAGTAAAGAACGTAGAGTGTATATATAAGCCACATGAGTTTCAGCAAATATAACGTATTAAAATTCCATCATATCTGCCCCAAAGCTCTTGAACAATGGTGTGGCTTCTGCCGTATAATCGAAAACCAGTACGCTGTACGAGGCAAAGAATTTGGGGGTTTTCTGTTACCAAGCAAATCTATAACATGGTGGAAGTGAAAATAATACAGTTTCAAAGCAGTGAACACTGAAATCAACATGATCCATTCATTATTGGACACGGAAAAAAAAAGGTCTACTGACTAGTATTCGTTCCAACTTCGGTAACATATCCTGAATCACAGATTTCCTTAAAAAAACACAAAAAGAAAGAGAAAGCACATGAAAGCATGTCTCCAAAAAGACCTATTTCGGATATACGATTTTATAAAGCCCTGCTGAACTCTGACTTATAGACACAAGTGCTTGTGACTATCTGCTCATCAAATAATCCACTCCAACACACAAACCAAAATATACGATTTGAAAACTAAACTTATCCTAACTCTACCAAGTTACATACTGTGTTCGGAAGCTGAATTATGAAATTCAAGAACATAAGTTATAATAATATACGAATAAGCCACAATACCGTTGTTTACTGGCATTCACACGCTCACATTCTATTTATTTTAATATCACCTTAAAATTACGCTTCCAGCCACGCTTAGGTCTTCAAAATGGAGGACGACTGCTCGATGGAGATAGTGTAATTCTTTTCGGTATCTTTCAATTATAGGATGTTACTAGCAAATTTCTACTCCTAGGTTCCAATAAATACACATTTTAAATTCTCATCAAGTATACACCAAGAACAATAATTTATGAACTTATTCTTATACTTACACATTAAGTAAAATACCAACACAAGTAGTATTATTTATTGTTTTATACCATATGCTTAATTGAATATCAAATGCTAAGACGAGTGAGGAAAGTTCTTTCTTACAACTGATCACGTCACATTGAAAAATACACAACAAATCAAAAATCCGCTTAATAATAATGGGTATTTTTTAATATGCACTGCATAATCTAAGAACATATGGTTACACACATATATTGTATTAAACGCCATCACATTCATGCAAAATAAATCTAACGGCCACATACAGTGTATAAATACGTATATACACACTAATAAACTCCTTCTACAAGTTTATTTTATCTGCTGGATGTAGGAACGCTCCAGTGAATATGCAGAATGGCTAAGGCACGTGCCTACTGCTTAAACTAATGGCAGTATGACGTGAATTGTTGGAAGAGTATAAAAATGTTGTGAAGTCTGTACTTCTAAGTTTCGCAAAGTATTAAACACTTCAACATTACAACATAAACGGAAGGCGGCAGATTGTCTGTTCCAATTCGGAATCTGCAGGGCCTCCTCAGTCGATCGTTAAGGCAGAACATCAAAATACACAAACACGTCGTCTGCATGCTTGAACAGTAGGAACTGCCAATTATAACAAAAAATTCGCCATCAGGAGCAATAAGATATTCCGATAAAGATAATGGATTATTCAGTTGCCAACATTAATATGATAAAAAAACAAGCAGGTCTTTTCCGATAAATAAAATTCTTTACAACATCAATTATAAATTTTCAGCAATGTTGCCACGTTGACATCACAGCGAAAGAGGATGTAATTCCAGTTTCATGTAGTACCTGTGTCTCCATAAACCCTTCCCCCTTCTCTGGATACAATCCGCCTTTCGCTGTTGTGTCAACGTGGCAAAAAATTTTAATACTGATAATGTAGAGTGTAGCGCCATAACGATTCGTCCAAGGTAAAAGATCTCCAACACTTAAGACTGGAAAAACGTGATCTGCAACGACTATCTCCTCTCTACATTTTTGCTTATTTTTCCAATTAACAGATTTCTCCTATGGCCCCGGACTTATGGAGCACATTAAATGATGTCAGAATTCAAAATGGTTGTTTATTTGAAATGTGGTAAAGGCCTGTGAAAATACTGAATATAGGCAAAGTTAAAGTCTTCCATTTCAATAAGTAGCAGTAACAAGCAATCTACGTAAATTCCAACATTATGACAGCATTTATCAAACAGTTATATTACCTAACACTCATTCATAAGCAACTACAGTGAGCTGATTGCACTTTCAAAACCTAATCAGACTCTGCCAAGTTCCTGAACAATACAGTGCCCATTACAAACGAAAATCCACTATACAACAAAACCATGAAGCGTGGAATCGACCAGAAATAAAACATCAATCTTGAAATTTTCGGAAGATATGACCATTTAAACACAGGCATGGTCACAGCTTGTGAATAATGATGAGATTCCACCGTCTCTGTAATGTCCGTACACCACTCTCGTAACAGCCCACTGAAACGTGAACAAAACACGTCCGTAATGTTTTGCACAAGTAAAATAACACGGCGAAAAGCCGATATTCCATCCAGTATTACGGCGAAGTTGTGAGAGCTCTTGGATGTAAACCTCGAAGACACAACATAGACGAACATCGATCTGTTTCTACAGTGCAAGAACATGGACTTCAGGTCGGCATACAGCAACATCGAAAAAAAACATCCAACTTCAAAACATGAAGAGAATCCTGTATAAAATACGAGAGAAGTTAGATAAACCAGTGTTATGATATGATGTTTTGTCTAGCTGGTAATAGAGAATTTCGAAAATCAAATCGTAAAACATGATGTACTGACTTATTTTCGATTTGTTTCAACGCCAAATAAGCACACTGACCAATGTACGAGGTACGGACAGACATTCTTCATTCAGAATTTTCCAATAAATATTATAGTATTGTACGATTTAATACTCTTTTAACATAAATGAGTTTCGACCCAGTCAGACCAATCAGAATAATCAATCTACTTTCAATGTTCTAAAAAAAACGCACAATTAATTCCACAAACAAGTATTCATATGTTTTATACAAAGATGCAGTTTTGAGACATGCATGTTGCAATATACAAGTAACAGTACGCATACGAAGTAATTATTGATCAGAACTAAACTAAAGAATGTTGCTCCGAGCATCTAGACCAGAAGTCCTCAATATTTTCCAGACGTGGGAGCACATTTAGCCTCTCCTATCAACAAACGTTCCTCAAGAGCAATGCGCTGAATTTGTTGAAACACGCCAAGTCTTACAACTGCTACTGAGTTACGACCATTATTTGAAATATATCATTGGCGTTTTTCAGTGCAACTACAACGATAAATACTGCTAAATGCTTACATCCACAAAACATGTTTCCTGACATCAAGTAACGAACCCTCATCATGTAGGATGACACAATAATAGAAACAAATACGCGGGCCGCATAAAACACATGGCGAGTTTGATGCGGCACCTGACTTAGACCTACAGAAAATAAACAGCCCTGTAATTATTTCACATTCAGCGACATGTTAAATTATACTGTTTCCCCGTTGCAGAATTCTACCTGTTGAATGTGACTGGTTATGTACTACAGTGTTAAATAAATAGCCTACACACATGGAATCCAACTTAGTTCACGTTTTCATCTGCTAATGGAATTCACGTACAACAGAAAGTGTCTTCTCATTATTTGTCGAAATAAAAGAATGAAGTTTAAACAATAAATTGTATATAGTAGTCTTAGTAGTAAAAATTTTCTCCCAGTGCATGTTTTGTGTGATTTCCTTGCAGTTCGCAGGCTTTTCACAAACAAACCTGAGTAGTTTATCGAAATCTGTTGAATTTCGGCTTCAATAGCAACTTCCAGTCCCATTGTACATAAACTTACTATGGACGCTCCATCCTTTACAAACAGCCATAGGAAAAAGTTACCATGACAATCATCTAATACAAATGAGAGGAAATTTGGTCGCAGAATTCTCTCCCCGAAACTGTCCCGCAGAATTGAAGTACGCCATTTTTGGTGTGAGGTTTTGAACCATTTAAATGAAACGAAGCTGTGTCCTTGCAATACAAAATTCGCGTAGTAATGGGTCAAATTCGTTAATTTATGAAGATAAAGTAAACTTAGGCGTGTCTTCGTGTTGTGCTATTCTGTATAACAACGACCTTGCGACGGGCTGATCACTCGTCCAAACAGTCCTACCAAATGTATATAACAGATTAAGAAACCCTCCATGTGTGAAAAAGCCAAAATCCTTCAAGTGCAAGAAGTACAAATTATAATTTACAGTGCCATCAGGTAAAATGGGCCAGACATTCCGACGTTGGACAAAGCGCTCCAGACCCTTCACTATTACAAAGCTGAAGTGTGTTGGCAAATTTCGGTTGAAGGTTCTTTAGCTCAGTTTTATACTTCGGTTATTAACATATTCCTTCAAAGGGTAATCATCTGATCCAAAAATTGCGAAATTTTCAGGTAATTTAAGTTCCATATTCGTTTTAAAACTTTTAAAATATAAGTTTTTACTGTGTTACATAAGGAAAAACTTCGTGATTCATTCCGATTAATAGTCTATTGTTAGTAATGTCGAACCTACAAGGTCAAGATTGCTTGAACATGTAACTAGACAGGAAGAGATAAGGAATGGTGGCGGAACCTCTTGGAAAATGTCCACTTGTAAGACCGCAGAGATGGAAAGATAACATTAAGATGGATATCAGAAAAGCGGGTTGTGAAGATCATACGTAGATGAAACTGGCTCAGGATCGGTTCGGCGGTCTTTTGTATTAACGGTGTTTAAAGGTGCTTTAGCGCAAGAAATCTAAACTTTTCTGAACAGAAACATTTATATATTGATCTCCAAGATTTTAAGCAATAATATAACTATATAAGAATCTGTCTCAATAAATATTAAATAACTTACCATACGCAGTGCATTGTGGGTTCCGAAGAAGGTAAGTGATATTCTAATTATGGAAATTTGTATAAAAGATAAAAGAAAGCAATGTCTAAAGGTTTATAAAGAGGAATGCGTTTAACGTTTAACAGGTATGAAGATTTCTGTCTTCTGGGTTGTTGCGCTGTGTAGTCTGGTCGATGTTTACCAACGTTTCAGAGGTCATACTGCCTCCGTCATCAGGACGATGAAGAAGACAGTAATCTTCATACTCACCGCTGTGAAAACCTCAAATCTTACATTTAACAGGTACATTACTAAAACTGACTCCAAACTGAACAGCCACGACACCTTGAACTTTACTAATATACAGTTAGCGGGACGCATACGAAGTAATTATTATTCAGAACTGGACTTCGGAATTTTGGTCCAAGTATCTAGACCTCAGAAAGTATATGGTCCTAAGAAGAATAAAGTGATTTATAACATCACAACGGTTCTTCCACTGCACGCCCAACTGCACGATGGAAAATGGACTCTTCTATTAGGAGGCAAGACGCATGGATCATGAAACTGACCTCCCACCTCGGACGTAGCTTTATCTTCGTACCCTCAAACGCCCTCGTAAACTTCGCTTTCCATGCACGTGCGGCTATGGAAAATCAACTCAGTAAGATTTCAAATGCACTGTAATAAGCTCATTTATTGCATACACTACAGCAACGGGCGTGTGTAAGTACGTTTAATGATATTTATGTATTTAAAATAGATGACTACTTTTCCTCTCCCCAAAGCCCGTTTTAATTTCGAATTTCCGAATTCGCTTGACTCTGGTGATGACTTTTCACAATTCTTATGTCGTGTTTTACCTGCACATGTGACGAAAAACTCATACACGTTTTTTAGGCAGGATTCAAAGGAACAATTCCAACGTTCGCTTGGCGTAAGGTCGTGTACATCCTGAAACGCTCGGCCGTGATTCAGAGGTAGGCCTATCAACTTCTAACACACCGTAACTTCTAATTATGCAGCATCGAAATGTTTAACGAAGCATGTTTTCTGTCATTATAATTTTATAAGCATGATAATGCACTTAAGACGGTGCCAACTTACTGCGGTTCACAGTCTCACATGGCAATCAAGACAATCAAATTTCTACTAAGGCAGTAACTCGATATTCAAATAACAATAATTTGAATATTCATGTATATATAATTCCGTTGTCAACAAGTACGCCGGCTTATAGTATACGTTCATAAAATTTAAATTTAAATACTGGAAGCTTTGTGCGAAGTCAAACTGACAACCAAGCGATACTAGGAGTTTGAGCACATCAAATTTTAATTATAGACGTCCGCAGATCGAATCCCGCAGTAGCTATTGTGACGTCTCACAGGATTTCATTTTATCTCACCACCCACTGGCACGTACTTTTAAACAAATTATAATTGTCTCCTGCCTACGTTAGATTACTTCTAATTAAGAACACTAATTTAGGGTGATAGTATGTTACCTAACTCGTTGGAACTTTGAGAACTGCTGTTTTATCGCTTAAATAATCTTGTAAATGTAAGTGATGTATTGAGAATCAGGCCAATGTGGATATGACTACACTATTTTAATTACGCATCATATTCCAGTATTTTTACGAGACTATGGACAACAACGAACAGCCTCACAGGTGCGACTTATGGCGAAAATTGTATCCAACGTTCCCATTAACCCTTTGAGACGATATTACTTATTGTGGACGTACAGACACACTCCGATTAACAGTTTATTTAACGACGATGAAAGGACTGCAGCACAGAATGTGAAAGGAAATAGTGAAGATTAACGGTGTGTTGGGAGTTTTATCAATGAAGTGGAATTGTCTAATTGACGCTAGATGTACCACCATCCTAAAGAACTAGGAGACAGCGCAGAAAACCTAGCCACAGTAAACAAACTCTTGGGACAGGCGATTGAAACAGTTTTCCTTGTGTACGTAGGTAAATGCTCCTGGATTAAACAGGCCGCGACCACTTCCACAATTCACTTTCGCCATTAACAGTAATTCACTAGACCTCATTAGAGACGCTATGTGTCTTTAAAATGAAACACAGTCATAAATTAACCAACACAGGCATGCCCAGAGTTCGTGTCGATGTCTTGTGCCATTGAGTCAAAATCTTTTAGCTTAAAAACGCAGGGGCATTAACAACGTCAAATGAAGAAGTTACGCTTTTAAATTAGGGTATACATAACACTCAAACAGTATAGATGACAGTATTTTGGGATGTTGCGCAGTGTAGTCTCTGAAACGTCGGTAAGCTTCTATCAGACTGCCCGGCGCAACATGCTAGAAGACAGTAATCTTCTTATTCGTCGCCGTGAGAACCAGAAATCTCATCACTTAAAGCAGATGAAGTGTCGTGACAGTTCCTTAAGCTTTACAGCCCTTAAAAAATTTCCCGTTCTTGGTTTTAGACTAGCAATTGGCTGATAAACAGATTCTAGGATATACACTTATGACAACAAAAGGAAACAGAATATGAACGCTAAGCAGTTGAAACCGCTCTGTCCCAACGGAAAACATTTTACTTTCAAAGGCATTAAATAAGATACAATAACGAAACGCTCAGTGACAGACATGGTAAGGAAGCTACAGTATTTCTTATTCTTCCCGTTCCTTCGCTTTTATATTCAACTCGAAATGGACTGAGCACGGAAATTAAAATTCGTATCATCATATCAAGTGACAAAGACATATACCTAGGCCATTTCTTCGCAAAGTTTGTCTCTGTCACTGCTTCCAAATTTACTTACTAGCTCACCCTCTCAAATGTCTTGGCCCCTCAAACACTGGGATTGTGGGTTCATATTCCTCTCGATATACGGATACGTGTCTGTGTCTTTTTGTTTCATTTTTTCTGCCTGGCGTAGGTAATTGCCTCGCGACAGGCCGACACCAGAAATAGCAGAAAAATTAAGCCTCAGAGCGGACTATACCGCCTATACATACATATTAATATTTGTTTCCGGAAATGAAGATGTGTGTCTTTGACGTTGATCCTAGTAAGCCATGCAGTCTAATGCGGCAAAAGTCTAGACCGCCTACTAACCGGGATCACTGGTTCGAATTCCACTCGCGATTTTCCGCACATTCCTGTGAAGCAGAGAATTTAAGAAACTGGTCTCCTGGCCAAAAAATGTTACAATCCTCATGAAGGACTCGGCAACCCCTCCACCATGGGCGTAAACTGTGCTGGAGCCAAGGCAAGAAGATTTGTTCTACATTGATTTACTTCTGGGGCCATCGTTCAACTTCTTTTATCATAGGAGCAAAATAAAAGCCTACCTAAGTAAAATTCAACCTAACCTCTTTCCAGCCTACAAAAACACCACGTATACTCCTTTATCTATTGAATTTTGCTTCTATCTCTAGCTTTCAACCAAGCAGATTCGTTTAGCGGTAACATACACTGTATTCGAGAGAAAAGCATTACAAATTTCAGCCGAGTTACAGGATATCCTTACAAGGATTCTTCATGGATTTCCTCAGACTCTCCAACCAAATTCATAATATTACCCTGATATCAACTACGGTTTCTTCCTTCCCAAGGCTCGTTCGACTGCAGTTGAAAAAGGGGACGTTAAAAAATCAAAGACATAATTACGTCGGTTTCTATGACTAATTCATTGTTACGTTATTCGACTACAATACAACTACTGAGGTTATATGATGATAAATGATGATGACAGACGCTCATGAATTATTAACGGAATACCTCGGAAATGGCAGTATTTAACCCAACGAAGTTTCGAGCCACGTACTCTCGAAAAACAAGCCAGTCTGCAGTACCGTTTGAGCTAACCTGCTCGGTATTTACGTTACATACAAATGGAGAGGGATCATCAAGTCATGAAACCTCAAAGAAACAGGTGGTGTAATTAGACGCATTCTCGTAGTTGTTTTAGATTAGCCTACTTGCTACCGATAATATAAAATAAAATATTTGATATTAGATTATTATACTTCTGGTTCTTCATTGCTTATTATTGTTGCCAACGGTTCTTAAAATTGTTCTCGTAGTTCATGGCTAATTCGTTACTTAGCTATATGTCGTTAGGAAATAATTTATAATTAAAGTGCGATAGTTCTGTTTTGTTGATTCATATTCACGTTGTATTTTACTAAAACACAGAGGCACAATTATACAATCACAGCTTCGTGTTCAGATTCGTAAATTTCAATTCCACTATAACACAACACTGGCTTGTAACACCTGAAAAAATGCAGCCCTACGGGTATTCAAAACTCTAGACCAGGCATAACAAACTCGCGGCCCGTAAGTCGCAAGCAACCCTCTTCGACGTTTTACGCGGTCCAGGTCAGTTCTCGAATTATGCATGACACACGTCCCCAAATGTACAAATTTTGATCAATTTTAAGTTTAAAATTTATGTCAAATATCTACTTGTGTATTGCTGTTTTATATTTCAATAAAGTAAAGGGAAAGTGTATTTCATTGAAACATAAATTTGTGTGTGCTTGCGAAAGAATAGAGAAATGAAAAATACATCTTAGGCAAACTTGGACATAGAGACTAGAGAATAAAGAGTTCTGTTTAATGAAATAATCAATGTGGAGCACAACTTCGCAATACTGCCCTTGTGATAAACTTAAAAAACGAACTCAGATTACTTTAGAGTGCTAGGGAATATTTCACCATAAGCAAAATTGCACTTTTATGTGCTATTCATCTCGTCCATGTTGAAAACGCTGCCAACTGAATAGACGAAATGGGTAAGTAACGATGCGTTTTCCCCTCTTTACGATCATGATATATCGACTGTTCAAAAGCCAATGAATGTAAATCAGAACATTGAGTTCTTCGATTTGTAAAGTGTAACGTGTTTTTACATTAATAAAACCATTTTATGCCAATAAATATTATGTTATTAAGCATTTTTATATATAAAATATATTTTATATTTACCTTCAATGTTAATTTTATACGGATAAATTAACTAATTTTTTTTGTTTCTTTGTAATGAGTTTAATGGCTTACACTCACTGGCTTCTAATCCATTCAAATGGATTCTCATCTTGGCCACACCATGTTTTATACCATTTTTCTGAAGGAATGAAAGCTAATAAATTCACACCATTAACACAGTCTACTACCTTCGTAATTCTAGAACATCTAATTGCAATAATTTCCCAGAGTCTTTAAATATTTCATGAGTATTACAGCAGTTAAGGAAACTTTCAATCAAGAGCGAATTTTGTGCAATTATAAAAGATTGGAAGACAAAAAGAAATGCCTCATGTAAAGTGATGTTAAGTGAGTCGAGTTCAAGATATATATTGTCAAGACTTAAAATTCATGGATAACTAATGTTCACTATATTTGAAGCCAGTGACAAGAACCATATTTAAGTAACTTCTTACAATTTTAAGCTTCACACTTTCACTAAGAAGCTTGCGGAAACAAAAAGTGTTAAGAATTTTTTAATAATAAGAGGGAATTAATGTGACATTATTAAGGTGTGGTCATTGCTTTCAATTAACTCTCCAAATTCAAATGGTAATTATGTGTACCATCTTACATATGATTTAGAAACTCGGCATTTTGCCCACAGAATATATCATTGCATTTCGTGTGATTCAGAATAAACAACGTTTACTTCCTAAACGACATTAACCAGTTTATCTTTGTTAAGAGTACAAACTGAATTCGTAAATATTATTTAGACGATCTTCAGATTCAAGGGGCTGTAGACACGAAAACAAATTATAAGGGAAGTATGGGCAGTCTACCGAGGATTCGATCCAGGGACCTTGATACAGCGGCTTTAAATAATTTACGATTCATCTCATTCCTACTTATATTGACAATGACTAATCTTGTCTCTGTATAATTGCCCACTCTGCCAGGTGAGATATTAAGAAGGCGTGCAATAAATAACTATTGTGACCAGAAATTCATTACACTTTATAATTCCACTGTTCTTAGGCAAGGTCGTAAGGTAGGTAAGGAAAAACTAGGTTCAATAGCTGGAGTCACTTCTGCTCAGGAAACAAGACCGAAAGTCGAATTGTAGACTCTGGCGGTGCGAGTTGCCAAGTCAAAAGATTAATTTCAAGTTCTCTGACTTTCATTAAGCTTGTCGCTGACGCAAAGACTAATCATGGCATTGAAGTCAAAGTTAGAGGAGTTCACAGCCCGTGAAATTAGCCATTCACATTAACTTGAGAATTGTAATCTTCGGCGTGTGTTGGCATTAAATGACGTACATCCGTTCACTATAGCCTAATTACAAAGCCACAAACTCAGACAAGCGATCATTCAAGAACACGAACGGTGATCCTAATGCACCAGAGGCTCTCATTTTACTAGACTTAACGAAAAGAATTTCGTGTTCCAAATGCAATGGGAGTGACTATTTGGTGAGATTTGAGGTTCTCACGCGGCGAGTATGAAGATGGCTGCCTTAGAGCGGATATCTGTCGGCAGTTTTTGAGTTCCTACGATGGGCTGAACCCCCCCCCCCCCACACACACACACACATAACGGGAATTATCGGCAGTCTCTGATTAGAATACTGAAGAACTCTGTCGTTAGAGCAGAATATCTTGTAGTTTACTCACTATACTTATTGGGTGCGTTTCTTATTTTATTTTAACGCGTCTTTCAGACGACCTCAGTGACCATATGATATCATTAGATTTTCGGGTTTGAAACTTGCCAATGGCAAAAATGTAAGTTTTTATTACATTCATTCAACTTCACGAATTCTTGCTGAGAGAATTATTATTCAAAAAGAAACAGGCAATGGATGGTAGGGCGACCTATTTCAAAATTAAAGTCATTCGCTTGAAATACTGAGCAAATGTGCAGTCACGATAACTGATGAAAATAAATGTTAAACACCTATAATTTATTCTTTCGCATTCTCCTTTTAAATTCATAATCACAAGACGCTGCTGTTAGCGGTTAGATCTCAGACCACGCAAAAATAAAAATTGTCTTCCTAGTTGGTAACCCTGGTTCAGCTAGCCTCAGACCTGTACTGGACTGGTCCAGTTCTAAGGTTAGACTGGACTTTGGCTGGATTAGACTATTTGCTGTTGATAAAATGGAGCGTTCCGACACGGCAGGTCGGATAACCGATGATGGGATAATCGGGACTCTACTGTACAGTTAGATGGCACAGTACGAAGCAGACGTAGCTTGTGCAGAGTTACTATCCTAACATTCGCTTGGAAGGGCCGAGGAAAATACTTGTTGGTTCCCTTGTGATTAGAGCCCCTAATCTCTTAAAACTGTGCATTACAACAAAGTTGCATCTATTCGAATTTATTGCATCGTGCGACGTCGTCCTTATGAAAAATCCACAATTATTTCAGGCGAGTTTAAAAATGTCTGTAACACACTTATTCCCACAGATATGTTCAGAATATCATTATAATTGTCATTCTTTTTTGTTTTAATTTCCTACACAAAGCAGGAGTATATTGGGCTGTCTTGATGCAAAATATCTATTTGCATGCTTGAACTTTCGTATATACATGACGCAGAACAGAACATACATAGAGTTTCTGAAACGAAACACGCAGAAATGTTTGTTGTTAACATAAATCCAAATTTTAATAAAACCGCCCGGAGAAGTTCAAGCAGAAAATGAGGTAGCGTGTTACTGTTTACCTCTAATATTACTTTCTGTAAAAAGTGTAATATCTGTTACAACGTTAGTAAAAGAGATTGTAATTACTCAGAAGCATCCTAATTTATATGACACTCTTGACTCGCAACGGAATGATAAAAGAATTTAACAACTTTGCTTCCATAGTTTGAAATCTTAATATGCTGCAGACTTTTAGCGGCGGCCATTATTTCAATGAAAATGGAAAAATACTGCTCCCAACTTAGTTTACAGTATAATACTGAAGCCAATGAATAAACTATGCATAGTTAGAACCGTGATTTAGCCAACAGACGTTCTTAAATTGAAATAATGTGAAAACTAGCTGAACCACTACAAAGACGCCTTTCCCAAATATTCAAAAATAATTATCAACAAAGGTTATATAGAAGAGTAAGTATGCGACAATCTAAAGAAGTGATGTTCAGATCAGCCTCAAAGGAGCCGCATGAGGATTTTTCCAATGCCTGAAGAATAAAATAGAAAGAACTAGAAGAACATGCTTTAAACAAGTCTCTTTATCAAGGAACGAATCTGCCGCTCATTACACTTTCACTGGTCATACGTGAACAGTAAAAAAGTAAAGTAAAGCTATCCCGCTACGCGCCATGCAGGCGCTCAGGGGGAGATACCTACTATTGCTCCTACTCATTATCAACATCGGCACTAGATGGTGTGAGTGGTCACCGTCACACCCCGGCCGCGCTTTACTCCCAGGGAAAGGACCCCAGGCACCCATTGAACCATTGGACAGAAGGCTGGGTGGGACCCGGAGTCGGGTCTGGACGCACAGGCTACAAGAAAATCCTCTGCCCCTGTCGGGGATCGAACTTCGATCGTCCAGCTCGTAGTCATACGTGAGGAGACCGTCAAAAAATAATTTAGTAACAAACCAAATACGGAATAATATAAACTGTTTGTGTTTATACAGAATGAAATTCACAACGAGTATAAATTGTGGATAAAGCAATAGGTTCGTGCGAAGTAAGACAAATATTTACATTATTATGTTACCCCTTGTCAAATGAAGTGTTACTAGCATCGTAATAACAAAGCAATGGACAATAAAACGGAATAAAACAGGCTTAGTATGAACTAATGACTCTGAGCTATAAATAACAGCGATGAGAGTTGAATCTATTTTAGCATACAAATGTTAAACAACTATTTATGAAAAAAGACTCTACTCCGGAATATAAATTAATAAACCCCGTGAAACCACAACTATGAGTAACTGCTGCAATGTCACGCTATTAACAACTTGCGTCTATATACGTGTCTCGTACGTATATTTCCCACACAGCCTGTTTCCGTATTACCATCCTGTTCTTCTTTGGGCAACATCCGAATGGAGCCTACCGACCTTCGTCGAAACGTATCTAGTTAACGGCTTACCAGACGTTTATGAAACTAAATATTAAGGAGTTTTCGTAGACACGTGCCAATTTTGGTTCAGATCAGATGACAATAACGGGTATTTATTACAAAGAATTACATGTATTTCTGCGACGGAAATGATCCCCCGGCTACCTTGTTTACTATGGTTACTTTGGTTACCTTTCTTACTGCAGTTACCTTGTTTCCATTGTCAAAGTGTAAACATTTGCACTGACCAACGATCTGGGAAAAGAAAGAAGAAAGGAATGAAAGTTGGAACAAAGTATGAAAACAGGAAGAAAATAAAGACGCAAGAAAAACAAAGATAAATGCAGAAAGAACGAAAAATAAGAATAGAGAAAGAACAGATGAATAACTGGATGTGGCACTCCATCAGGAAATACTGTCCATAAACAAAGTTCAGCAGATTCTGCATTTTACGTACAAAAATAAAGACATGTTTAAGAAGAGACATGTAAACTACTGTAAAAAAAGGTCTGCAGACAATTTCGCTAGTTCGAACTGTCGCAAGAGTTTGCTTGCCAGCAAAGATATGTTTGTCCACGACCTAGGGAAGCGATTTTCAATCGATCCACTACCGTACTAGAGGCAAGGAACAATTTTTTGTAACACAGGTCTTACAAACAGAAACAGTTTAGGCCTATCAGAAACCAATATAGCACTCTATTGCATTTATTCTCAAAGACCTAGGATCATTTACACTCAAAGTAGTAACCCTGACTGTGTTTTATTCTTTATACAATTGCAATTTTTCTATGCCAGGACTACTGTTAAGTGCATTACGTTGGGGAAAAATTGGTTTGATAAAGTTTGTCGACGTTAGGTGCATATCGCCATGATGATGGAGGCAACAAGCATCTTTAAAGCTGCGATAAACTTCTACCAGAATGCATCGTGCAACAACCCAGAATATTTCCATCTTCGACATTTTAAACGCATCAGGAAATTTACATTCTGCAGTGACAGTACACGAACCTCTAGTCATTCAACTATGTGGCTTACAGGCTAACAGTGAGGAACCGATTTCCTTAAAGGATACACCTATACAAGTATTAAGTGTATGCAGCCCACTCACAGTGTCTACAGATGAACCCAATTTCTAAATGTCCCCCACAAGCTAACGACCCCACCACAAGCAGACCGTTGTCCTTAACTTGGTGGTCTTTTAACACGCTCCTCCACTTAGCAACCATCCCCAACAACCACTCCTCTCCAAGCGAGGAATAGTTTCCCTTCCATTTGTTGAGGATAAATTCGCAAAGTTCAGCATAACCAATTTAAAAGCGGAAGTCACAAGGGAATCCGCCAAACGACCAATTTCTTTCATTCCGATGTGCTATTATGCAAATTCCACATGTTTCACTCCACAGTTTGACAATGGAATCAGCAAACAAATACTTATATCAATAAATTACTTTAAAACAACCCTAGGTAATGCGAGAATGTTTCGATTCAAAGATACAACGCGCCCACTGAAAAAGTTGAACGCAACTGTCACTTCCCGGCTCCCGGCAGGAACTGCTACGAAAAGAGCATGATGATATTATTGCTCTTATGGAGCAAGAAACTTGAATCGTACGAGGAAAGCGTTACAGTACTTTCGGTGAGTAATGCTGTTCCAGACGGGAACCGGCAAGTAAAGTTGCGTTCAACTTTGTTAGTGAACGCACTGTATAAAACGTTCAGGTATTAATGCGTCACGTTCTCACTGTAATGTAACGTGCACATTTCTAATAGCAGATCGACATTCAAAAAACAAGTCACGAAAATTTAAACATGCGTATTCAAATACACCAGTTTTAATTAAAACTGACATCTGAAAATTAAATGAAACCACACAAGTACGAGTCTTCATTAATGAATTAAAGAAGTGGAAATATTAAAAGCAGAATACACCGATTTCACTTCCTTGGTTTAAAGAGGACAATAATCCTCTACCTGGCTAAATTATTTGAATATCACGACAAATACCTCCAAGATTTAACAGCTCTCCTTCATCTGGTCAAGTAATGTCGTCTTTATGGAAACAAAGGTTCATAAACATCAACAGAATATCCTGCCATAGGTTCCTATCTGGGATGTTACATAATGTGTTAAATTCCAAGGAACTGTGACAGAATCAGAAATAAATATTATTTTACGAAAAATTACTAGCCTCACGCCCAATCCCTAAGCTGGAGGACCACAATATATCGATGGACTGCGTTGGTGATCAGCCATGTGATATGGGATCAATTCAGCAGGAAATTAAATTTGTTATAAATTATTCATTGGGAAATATAACCAGCGATCAGAGTGACCACGCAGTCTTGGACAGCTCAGAAACTAGAATCCCGGGTTCAAACCCCATTCTAAGCATATTTCTGTATTGTATCGTCCTGTACAGGTAGAGGACCTGCGATCCAAAGAATACTAAAAATGTTTCTCAATTTCAGCATTAATCCTGAAATGGAACACGCCAGAGGCCTAAAACGTGACAGCTGATAAACAACTGAAACAATGGCTACTCTATCGTACACGACACTGGCATAATAAACTGCTATACTTGTTTCTAATGTACGGCATGACAGGTTAATTTAACACGGTTGAGAAATGAATAGCCATAATAGAAAAACTTTTACGTTTTCAGAATATTCCATTCCACCAAATAATAAGGGGAAAGAAAGACATGGTTATTACTGCCAATCTGGTTACGTTAAACGCACACGTGGACCTGGTTACAGGAAGACCCTCTAAACACAATGTTTAAATTTTAATTCAGGTAATTTAATCCTGTATGCGCCTTTAACCAATGAACACATTTTCAAAGCAGTTTATAAAAACCAAAGCTCCTAAATTATAAAATGTTATAATATTTTAAAAGAACAAACGCAAAGTTAAAAATAAGTTTTGTGACTGTCAATAATATTCAACTTTTAAAACAGTTCATTTTATGAGAATGGATATGTGAAATAACCCCTCAAAATAGCTTTGTTCTAATAATTACTTTAGCGTGAACTGACATGGTGAAGCGTTATAAACAAGTCTAGAAATTAGCCATTACACATTTGTCTTGGTTTGCTACACTGCAAGCGTTTGAGTTTCAGCTTAAACTTTAAATAGTTCGCAAAAAAAGTTCGAATCCCAATGTTAATTTTAGGAATTAAATTGGAGATAAATTTCAATATTTATAAAACCGAAAAAGGTCCACAAAATTCAATACATTGAATATAAGCTGGCAATTTGTAATACTTGTATGAGCCTTTCTGCGTGGACGTCCACTTTCGTGGCATTTTTACAAGGATGTTGATCAGTAGAAAAATCACATAAGGAACAATTCTTAATAACGATGGAAGGTGGATTCTACGTTTTAAGAGACGCCATTCCTAAAAGACGCGGCACCAGCAACCAGGTAAAATAGCTAGAACCTTCCCTGGCAGCCAGAGAACTCCACCAGAAGTCCAATAATTGCTTCCATTAGACCTTAATTTACTTGCTCGCTTGTATTATCCATCATTGCCACTTCTACTTATAACTAGAGGCCTAAGTGTGCCAACATTTCTCTTCCAGTCATGCAGATTAATGTATTAAGTAAATGAGAAGTGTAGTTAAAAACTTTTTACCCCGTCTTCCAACACCGCGCAAACCAAGCCAACGTACAACAATCAACAGAATGAAGATTCTCTCCCTGTTTCCTCAACACGACGAGAAGAAATGTACAAATACACCGCCAGTTATGAGACTAGTTCAATGGCAAGCGACTGATTCAGTTCAGAATTAAACGTACGAATCCCAGACGAGGACTGACTATCCTCGTATGTTTTTCGTAGTTGACCTCAGTCCAATGAAGCTAAAGCAAGAACAGCCCATCTCACATCCTTCCTGATTCCGCCATTCATATCCTACCACTTCTCATTCGACCTACGCCCTCAATAGTTTACAGTTCTAAAACGTCGAATAACAAGCGATAAATACAAAACAGCTGTTCACCAAGAAATAAATTAAAATTTAAACAACCAATTCTCAGAAAATTTTATATTTTCACGACAGTGACAGTTCAGATTGTGGCTTTCTGGTTTATGACACCGCACGGCAGCTTTAGGTAGATACCACAGTTCCGAGGGGTCCTGCTATTTTCATCTTCAGAACACCCTATTTCGTAGGTATTTCAGGCTTCCGAAGGAACCTACTACCTCAACCTTCAGACATATCTAGATAGAAGGTTCTATCAAAACGTTGGTAAATATCTTAAATCCAGAAGATCACAATCTTAACTGCATAACAAACTTTCAAAGAGTAAGTACACTGGATAGAGCGACTAAACCTTATCTTCTGCTGATGTTCTGTAGCACCGAGTGAAATAAGATGAATTAGAAGAGGCTCAGAAGAACGTTATGGTAAGTATGCTTTCACGTACCCTGTCATTTTACTTAAAGTAGACCTAGTAAGACAAACTGCGAAATCTTGATCAGGTTACCGATAACCTCACATCCTATTTATCTGAAATGCAACATCCCTTAAGTCTCCACGATTTCAGTATAAAACGTTATATACATTCTCCTCCCCCATGCCTGCTGCATGTCTCGAACATCCTAACAACACCCTAATACTATAGGCTATTTGGTGGTGTAAGGTACAAATTATGAAATTCTGCCACTACCTCTCTTACGTACAAATATCCTCTTCAGAACTCTGTTCTTAAAGAACGTAAACATACTTTCTTTCCTGAAAGATAGACGCAAAGTTTCACAACCACGTACAATTTACACGTAAAATTATAAAAATGTGTATTTTAATCTTTAACTTCAGAGCTAGTAAATGTGAAGGTAAGGCTTTCGACCGAATGGCTGACAACAATCAAGAGCCGGATAAATAAATAGCCTGTTGTGACTAGGCTACAGGCTGAACAGGACTTCGACTCCCGGCAAGGGCAAAACAGTTTACACTCACCTCCACCTAGAGCCGATGTCAAGAAAATTAGGAGCTGAACTTCTAAACCCTATACGTCTTCATGGAGTGGTGGTTTGTGAGTACGAGGGACAACTTTACATTCACTTTATGGCAACAAGAATTTACAGAATTTGTTGTCCTACACAAACTTATATTTTCGATTCTTGTGTTCTAAAATGTAAAAACGTGCAGTAACTTTGTATAATTTATAAACACGATGATGACAGAGTACAGCTGAAACATACAGCCTAATGAAACGGGCATTTGACAATAGTAGAAAGTGGCGCATAATTAATCATCCCATTTGAAACAACTGAACAACTGGATTTTTATTTATTTTCTAATTTTTTAATTGTTCAGAAATAATGTAGAGGCTTGGAAAATTATTATGAACCGCTATACAGCCCAGCAGCGTACATCAATTACTGAATTGTAATTTCACAAACAATTGCTCAATTTCATTGCCGCAGAGGGAATTTCGCAGAAATGTTAACACACAAACCGCTGCAACGAATCTTGATACACGACTAACATCTTTTTACGTAAAATATTCATCTGGTGCAAGAACTGCAGTCAAGATATCGTGAAAAGCGCCCAGAGTACCCCCACGTTCTCTTGTGGGTTAATTATGCGCCACTCTGTACAAAACCGTTATGAAAATTACGGTGTGCAAGTTTGACGGCGTTTCAATCACGTAAAATAAAAACTGAAAACACATCACTATGATGTACTACAGAATTATATTTTTGCCCCTGAATATTTCCATAGAATTCGCTCTCTTTCTTTCAACGGAAAACACGAATGCAGGCATAAACACAATAGTAGAAATATCTACATTTGTAGAAGAAGTAATCAGAGCATCAGATAATTTAAACCTGAACAGGAACGGGAATAAGGAGAATACAGCAGCCTAAAAATCATCATCATCATCGCTATCACACCACACTGTTGCGTACTGATGATGTTTACGACACAGCTCTGCCCTCTACTTGCAGAGAATGCTACATGAGGTTTCCAAGCCGCTGATGCGATGCAAACTGAAAGCCAGAGATTCTAGATAACAGGTTAATGAGTACCTACGCCTGATAGCTCGCAATTTACGACCAACGCCAGCCTACACTGCAATTGATACCTATTTTTAACAAAAACCCTCAAAAGTAATTTGTGCTTTCATGGACTGGTTTACATACCATTATTACTGCGGTTAATATGTTTATGCAAATGAATATATTTTCCAAATTTGAAACAATATTTTAAATGCATATATTGAATTCTTATTTCAGAAATATCAACATAATTCCACGTTACATATAACCACCATCAAGCTCGTGCATTATGACCAACGGTTTGCACCGCGCCCTGTCAAAATCTCCTCTGCCAAATCTAACTGCAACTAACTAACTAACTAGATGGCTTACCGAACCCGACAGTTCATCACCGAATTAACCAAAGTCTTCCACAGGACCCTGTCCTGGACCAACAAAATGCAGTCTCCTACTCCTATCTCACATAGATCCCGCCTGACATTATCCTCCCATCTACGTCTAGGTCTCCCCAGCGGTCTTTTCCCCTCAGGCTTCCCAACCAATATCCGGTGCACAGCTCTTGTCCCATCCATGCGCACTACATGCCCCGACCATCTCCTTCTTCTCGACTTAATCACCCTGACAGTACAGATTTTTAAGTTCGTCATTATGCAGTTTTCTCCATGCCCCATCGTCTTCTTTCTTAGGCCCAAACATCCTCCTTAACACCCTGTTCTCAAACACCTGCAATCTGTGTTCCTCCGTCTGAGTAAGAGACCATGTTTCGCACCCATACAAAACAACAGGCAAAATTATTGTTTTGTATACTTTAATTTTCAGGTTAATCTAACTGCAACACCTAATAAAAAACGTTTCAAATAAAATTCGCAGATATGAATGAGATCTATATTCTACACTATGTACAAATGTTTCGGTCGATGAGCTATGTCTGAGAAAATCAATAGTTTATTATGAGATTCACGAACAAATTAGGTTTATATTCAATCGATGCGAAATCAAAATTAAATTCGCTCCTCAACTATTAATACTGCACCCCTCTCCAAGAACTAAATGTTATCGGAATCCGATTAGCCGTTTCGGACACGTAGCATGCACTAATTTAATACAAATAACTAAAAAAAAGGCATTTTGTACAGCGGTTGGAAAAACATGCTTCAGTGAAAGTTAATTTAATGGTGTCAAGACCTTAATCAGGAGCACGTGAATTCCTACCACTGCCTAGAGTTACACGCAGAATCAGAGTCACTAGTCAATTTTAGTCAACGTCAACGACTATATTCCAGAGTTGGCGGAATGTTATTATTAGCCTGATTTATGTAACACACGTCTTTCAAGAAACGTGATGTAGAATGATGGTGAAATCCGTATTTTCACCCAACAAGGGAAGTAGAATAATCTCCGAAGAAGTTGCGACATACACTGAATCTGTTTGTGAAATGCGAGTTTGCGCTTATGCAATTTCATTCCTGGCGCTTTAAACTTTCAAAAGACTAATTTAATCTCTGCGTAGGTACCGGGGTTATTTTTACTACGCTATTTTCTATAGTTCGGCGTCTTACACGAATGCAACTATCGCATAACAGCAGAGATGACTGTACTCATCAATCACATGAAATAATCGCAGTCAATCGCGGGGACCAACGAATTGCCGATTGTAAGTGTATAAAATATATTTTTTAAATTCCCTTTATTTTATTTACGTTATTTCAGAGCTTTAAATATATTATATTAATCGTCAATGTTTGGGTGCTGGGAACGCATGTCATTGACTTCCCATTGATTTACATTATAAAAGAGTTTCAATTTACACCGATTCCGTTTACGCCGGTTCGTCCAGGAACGCATCCCCGGCGTAAATCGAGGGCTACCTGTATTTTATCCACGACCCAATACAAACAGTACAACGGACGGACGGACAAAACTCAAAAAGGAACTGAATACAAAGCGTTTTATTGCACTCATTTTCTGTCAATACACATTGCAAAAACGGATTTAAATTCTGGAGCGGAGCGTTCATGTCAACCGTGTCACCCCGGCTAACACTAAAAATCGTATAATAAAATGTCTTCCGTCTAACTTGAGTGCTTCAGTGGTATTCCATACATTGGTGCACAGTAGAACCAATCAAATAAAATGCATCGTTGGCCAGAGAAAGACAGACAGGAGCTCGCCGCAAGCATAAGCCTCAACTATAATAGCTGGCTGACTGAAGCTGACTAACGTTTCATTTTATCTGGTCGGTTCTGCTACGGTTTTTACCCGACAATTCAAGACCACGAACACAATTAACTCGACCTTGAGTCAGTTCAATGTTTGTCCTTTGCCGAAACCCACTTCTTTAAGATCTGACTTAAATACCATCCTTATTTCTATCTCGATCTCCCAAACACCGCCTTTAAAGAGACTTTAAAACAAAACTTCTACACCGGCTTTGTTGTTTCTCCAATGCGAGTTACATTTCAGGTTCATCGGAACTTCGGTGCTGTTAGTACATGTGAAAATTTCGCGGTTATGCGTGCTGGATTAATTTTCACACAACAAATTAGGCAAGCGTGTGAAATAAAATATTTAAAAGGCTAAAACCGCAAAATGCAAACGAACAAGGATGCGGCCCCCTGTTCCGAAGCAATATATGGAACAGAAAGCAAGGGACCTGATTCACTCTCTGAGCGAAAGCAAAGCTTTTCACTTTAACCACATCATAAGCTACATGCCTACATCAACGAGGTTCTGACACAAGAGTTCTTGGAGAAAAAGTGTTGAAAAATTCACTCCCTTCAGGAGCGTAATTCCCACCACAAGAGGTTTACGGAATTATTTACGTACATAACACAAAACTTTTCTTCGGTTTCCCTACAAATAAATTAACATATTCTATCTCGATCGCTCACTGGACTTGTATGTAGTCACAAGTTAGTATCATAAGAATTTTGAAGGAGAATACAATTAGCTCATTTCTTCAAAGGTGTAATGTAACCTCTAATGTTAACTACTGGTTTTAATGACATAAAAATTGTTATTTGTATAATATTCTAAGTTTCTATGTAACACCATTCAGTTCTTCATAATACTACTTCCTAGCCCCTAGTTATCCACATCCATACCATATTATAATTAAAATGTTACCTCTATGATTCATTTATAACCTATTCAAAACACTGCATTTATTACTGAAGTATACAGTACTGATTAACAATGACCACCACCTATATTCCCATTACCACGAAAACTATAAATCCTACATGACCGATATTATTTGTGTATTTCAAAGGAATCTCAGAAACCAGTTCTAACAATTGGGTTGTGAGACCATATAGAATCATATGTATATACCAATGTTCAAGGCTGGAGTAGTGGTTTTCAGGCTTTAAGATGCAGATAGCATGTTTTGGTCTCTATCTATGAGTCTACACAGCATCATAACCAAGAATAATGCCATCCTCACTACCATGAGAATCTAAAACCTTACAAAAAAGTACTTATCAGACACAGATTTAAAACTGTACATATCTCACACAGGGAATTTATTTCTTAGAATAATAAAAAGCCCTGCCTCCATAGGCCATTGCTGGATAAAAAAAAATGGAAAATTTAAATGAGTGATTTTTCAAGGTATGTCTGAGAATGAATTTTTTATACTACTACTCTCAGACAACGGTGACCAATATTTTTGTTTTAGAATTATATTAAGTGAACACATGAAAAGCATTCCAAGTACCAGAGATTGAAATATAATTTTAGTCACAGACAATATGTATGCATGAAATTAAACCTCTGGGTTCCATAAAAGTCAGGGAATTTCTTGACCAGATGAGTGACTAGTAGCTTCTCAAGAATGGCCCTGCTCCAATGAGTTAATTATAAAATTAAGATATAAGTAACAATTTTGTACTCAGGTTTCAAGTCACATGGCAAGATACAGGCACAATGACCGAGGTTAAAAATGCACCTTAGATAGCATTATTCATCTGACAGCCACTTACCTTGATACTCAGTCCGTCATTGAATGGCATAGTGCAGTGGTTACAACTTCTGCTTCGTATTCAGGTCCCTGGTTCAATTTTGCCAAAACACCAAATATCCTAGGATGTTTTGTGGTTTTCCTCATAAACGCTGGGATTGTGCCTCAATCCATTGCTCGTTCCAGAAAGTGTTACGAACCCAATTCTTTTTTACATATTTTCATTTTAAATAAGATATGTTTTTTCTGGTTTTTCATGTCAGTAGAGGGAGTGCCATTATAATTTTACTATGTTCTGCTACATAGGGACAGAACAAGCAACAATCATTTCCTTCCACAAATTTTACAAAATTACCATCCATTCTTCATTTTCCATCTGATGTTAAATAATTTACACAGGGAGGATGAGGAAAAGGTCAAACTGAAAATACAGTTCTTGAAGAAAATCATTCTCAGTTTCTGTTATAAAGTTCATTTTAATATGAACAGCAATAAGTGACCTACTGCATGGAGCAGAGTCCACATACACTGGCATAAAAAATGATAACAAACAAAATAAAGAAGGCATACATAAAACCATCCCAGTGCCCAAGCACTATACCATGAAGACATGTGAGGGAACAAAGGTAAATCTCCACATATTTTTAACCTAAACACAGGTTGCTAAAGGATCAGTTTTATTCTCCAGCAGCTTTTACATCCAAAAAAGGAGCTTTGGTATGCCAGGATAGGAATTTGGGTAGGCCCCAAAACAGGAAGGATACACAGCACTGCAAGGAATAAAACCTTGACTGTCCAATCCACAGACAGTCACTTTGAAGACTGAGATATCCCGATTAATTGTGTGTGTGTGTGTTGGGGGGGGGGGGGGGGGGGTAAAAAGATAAATAGAAAGGTTAAAAAAACCGATTGGCCAGGAAATGGACCAACATACTCCTAAAATCAGGGCTGATTCTAACCTTAAAAACAAAGAGACAGCAATTTCCATAAAATATTATCAGATTCGCAGTACTTTTAACTGATGGGATTTTTAAAAGATCTAGGCAAGACTATTTCCACAAATTTTTCTGGACATAAATAACAAATACAATTGGAACAATAATCAAAAGTACCCATATCTTAAAAATCAGTCAATTATGTGAATCTAGCAGTTAAGATTCATAAAATGAATTTTGGTCCTTACAACTGTATGTAATAAGTTCATTGATTTGACTCTTGGGTTAGGTAGGCTACATGCAAATAATAGCACTGTGATGATTCTTAATGTTACACAGCGCCAAGTAAGCTGCAAAAATGACTGAATGATGAGTAGGCAAGGATTTGGAAAGACATGGTTGTGGCCTCTTTCAAGGCCTATAGACAGACTTAAATAACCCACAAAAAAGTCACTCAGGATAGTACATTCAATATTTGAACCAGTTACCTTCAAATACCACAGTGTTACCACCATAAAAATGAACTTGGTTACAACAATTTACAGATTTAAACATACTGGCATAAGACAATGAACTTAATATTAAAACCACCTCTGACAAATATAAATTATAAGTACTGCTTTATATTTGAAATATAAGTCATATTAGGCTATGGTATAAGCATTACGAACGCTATGTAGCAGACGGAAAAAGTTCTGATTTTCTAAAGTGGTTCTCAATCACATGATCAAAAATGTTTCTTCTGATACTGTATTCATTCTAAATATAAAGACAATTTTTTTTCCACAGTCTTGTGTTTGTTTCTAGATTTCTGTAACAACATTTATCAGTTGCATAGGTTATATAATGTTAAATCGCAAGACAGATGTGAATACCAGATTGTGAAGGATGTGGAAGGAGCAGTTGTGGCCTGTGTAACAATACTAATCAGTATGAGCCTGGAATGACAACTCTGGAAAACCACAAGACTCCTGTCAGGATACCTGGTGTGATGCCTGAGATACAAAAGTGAGACCTCTCAAAATACAGAGCAAGAATGCAAACCATCAACAATACAAAATTCAGTGAAATCATTGGTTTCAAATCCAAAATTTCAGACTCAGGTTTTGTGTGTGTGTATGCATGCCACCATTAAATAAAAACGTGTATAATTCATAGAAATCAAGTCAGTACATGATGCATGGAATTATTTTAAAATTATATTATAATTCAAAAGTTTTCCACTATCTACCATATTACCCTCAACCTTATAAATATAAATGACAACACATAATTACTTCTGATAGGTAGAATCCTAAGCAGATAATTTAAATTTCCACTGTTTAGCTGTAACATATTTAACTAGAAGGAAATTAAATTTAGTTAAATGTCACTCCTGTCTGATAAATCATCATTCTGAGCAAGGAGTGCAAATAAAAACAAACTGATTTCTCATTAATGTGATTTAAATATGTATCATTAATTTTAAGAATTCAGACTACCTATAGATGTTAATTTTTTATTTTATAAACGGTTTCTTTAATTATGCTATCAGTAGTTCCATCTACACACTATTGAATTATGTTATTATTTATAAAAAAATAATTGGAAAGGATACAGAAGGAAGTCGTTGCGGCCTAATTTTAAGTTACTATCACTGCACCTGCCTCGATGGACTGAGAAAAATCATGACAGATCTCAATCACTGTAGCCAACCACCATGCCAAGATTCAAACCCGAGGCCTCTTCAATACAAAACAAGAGCACTAACTACTCATCCAAGACATTTAGTCACCTATACTTGTCCCCAGGACAAACACAGTTCCACATGTTGATTTATAAAGCACAAAGTACCGTAAGGTAAATGCCTACACAACCAGCATCAGTTTAGTTAGGTCTTTGGATTCATAGTAGTATTAATTTACAGCAACATTTTAACATAAATAAACAAGTAAATCTGTAATCTACATATTTCTGACCGTAAATAGGCCTAATCTCCCCCCAAAAATATCTAACGTTAATTTTCATTTTGCAGGGTACCTGTACACATAATCCATTTTAAACCAACTAAAGTAGCAAACATGATGCACGGTTAAATCCCATAGCACTTTTCTACTTCTCTCTAATTAGTCCACAGAGTGAGTTCCAGAGACTGATTTTGTATGTTATACATCAAATTAACCGATTGATTAATAAAAAAACATGCAAGAAAATGTCATTTCCCTTCTGGTTTGTTTTAATATGTAATTTTGTGGTTGTTACCATTGCTTCAGGAGAATGTATACCTCCATCTTCAGGGTTGAAGGTAGTTCAAACTTGAAGATGTAGGTGATATGAAATGCTGGTAATCACCTACAAAACTACATACTGTTACAACTCAAAAGACCATTCACCATCAAATCTCAGATATGAAAGTGGATGATAACACTTTTCAGAGTTAAGTGTATTATTCTTGGTGGGGTCTGGTCTGCTTCCATATTTGTACCACTAATCACATTTTGACTATTTCCAATGCATATGCAACTCTCAAGATCATTGTTGACATTCACACATGGATTTAGTCTGTCTACTTTTAAGAAGATCAAAATAATTTTATATTTAAATGGAATAAACAGTGCATATCCATTTTCATTGTTAATAAACAACAAACACATGGCAAAAATTATGTGGGAAAAGTGAATATTTGTTGACAACTGGACATACTGGATAATGATGCAATAAAAATAACTTTTTCAAGAGTTTTTAGTAAAGGCTACCATACACAATGTTTTGCATGCAAAAAATCTTTGAAAATAGACCAGGTATTTACGGCAAACCATTCACCCTACTACGTATCAAGCTGAATACACACTATATGTCAAGTACCTACAGCATACTTCAAAGGCTTTATCTCACCATGTAAGCAACATTTCTGCATTCATCATTCAGCACATATGGGTCTCTGTTAATGTCACATACACAAATGAATTCAACACCCACACTGACTAACACATTTCAGTTTGCCATTTATACTAACTTAAATTCATATACAGCATACAAAAAATACTCTATATTAATATTACCTACATAAAATATGTGTATCTACTACATCCATTCTACAGCTACATACTTAACACTTGACAGCTTGTTTTTTTCTGTATATTAACAGGCTAGTTGTTTTTGTTTTATTGAAAATATTGGGTAACTTGAAACCAAAGAAACTTTCTACTGAATTTTTTTTTGTCACATCCTAACAGACTTATACTTCACATAATAATCCATATGATAACACTCAATGACCCCTGGTGTAAACTCATCCATGCCCAACATAAACGAATGTTGGACGATACTAAGTTATATACAAATATCATAAGGAAGTACAATATAACTTCCTCATCACCACTGGTGATCTGCAGTGATGCACAACTATCAATGCAGTTTCACACATAGCTAAAAGGTCATGCCACAATTCAGCTTCCAAATATCCTTCCTGTACCTGAAACTAGCACTAAATTTGAGATTTCAACAACAGCATGACATACTTATTAGGCCATACTAATGTGAAACAGAAATATTTACAATAATTAAAGAGTGCTTAATGCTTCTAGATTAAAAACTGAATGTCTAAAGATGGAAACTGAAATTTAAATTACAACACTGTAAATCTACTTCCAATCTGCAAAGTGCTACATCCAAGAAATCCAAACAACATACAGTTATCAACCATCTATTATTTTCAACTGCAAGTTCTATTTTTCACGCTTTCAATACAAAATTCTCACTTTATTAAAGGTTGTTTTTTGATTATATAATAGAAAAGTCACTGGTAGCTTCAGCACAGAAACTCTGCAAAGCCATTTAAAGTACCAAACACACAATCTCACAACATAATTCAAGTACAGATTAAAGAAAGAGGATTTTATTATAAATTTCAACAGCATTCAAAAACTGAAACATTACACACAAGAAAATACTACAACTTTTCTAACATTCATGCATCAGGAACGTCTACAACAAAATGTTACTACTAGGCTGGAATAAAAATTATGAAACAAGCACAACATTCAGAATCCAATATAAATTCTGAATTAAGCATATACATATTTCTAACAATTTCACAAGTTCAGAAAACACAGTAAAAACTGAACAAAATTACATATTTAGAACGTAATATAAACTCTAACACTGGGGGCGGAGTACCAAGAAAAATAATATTTGAATTATATAACTATCTATGCATCTCCACAAATTTTGGAATGACTCCAAGGAAGATTATGATGAGGAAGCCATGAAGAAGACTGAGGAAGCTTCACAAACCAAAACTTCTGGAAGAGATACCAAGCAGGATCTTTGCAGAATGGAGAAGATTTGATGAAGCTTCAAAGAACAGAACCTCAGACAGTGACGTCTAGACATCTGGCAGGATCTTCATGGGCTGATATGTTGGCTGAATAGTGGTACAGATAGAACTGTTAAAGGTGAGAACCTCATAGTATATATAGTTGAGACACTTTCTGGTTATTGTCTTGAAATGGGGTAATTAAGTTGCCTACTAGTAGATTATTAATATTATATATGCCGGCCATTAATACTGAAGCTTACAAAATAAAACTCTAAAGTCTTCTAGAATTGTAAACATTCATGTTATGTAAGCAATGCACTTCTAACCTAGAAATTAATGTGTGATTATTAAGAACACTGAAGATATCGTCTAGCATGTCATGAAACAGAAATAGAACAGCAAAGCGGGAACAATTCACTATTATAACCCATCAAGAAACGTCCGTGACAGTTCAAACCAAATGACACAAACGAGCTGAGCCACTCCCAAACCTTGCAAAAGAAACCATGAAACACTATTAAAACAACAATCAACCAACATCTAGCTCTAGGTAATTTGATCTTACCACCTTGTTTACGAACAGGCATTCTTGATCACTTCCGAAAACCGTCTTCTTCTAGTAAAGATTCCTGTCTGGGGTCGTCTCTCTACTCCTATCAGAACAAAC
The DNA here is from genome assembly GCF_977971745.1 of Zootermopsis nevadensis. Classification (NCBI taxonomy): domain Eukaryota; kingdom Metazoa; phylum Arthropoda; class Insecta; order Blattodea; family Termopsidae; genus Zootermopsis; species Zootermopsis nevadensis. The sequence continues at coordinate 11,358,596 of NW_028259162.1, forward strand.
TTGGAAAATTAACTGACACAACACTTCCAAAACTTCACGCTGTACTATGACGAAGAGTTTTGGTGACACGCCCCTTACAATCAATTTACCAATTTTATACGTAAGGTAAAAGGGGATATAACAACATTTAAACCGCAGCACTGCTCAACATAAACATGTAAACCCACACAATATGGCGCCCACAACTCTCGCAGTCGGGATTCCGACTGACGACTGATGTGATTGGTCAATGGCATTTAGCGCCGTCACAAGATGTCTAGTACGCCATGGAGGATGTAATTTTGGATTACAATGTTTGTAAGTTATGTGCCTGTCGCCATATTATACTCGGTAAGTAAACCTAGTTCAAAGTTATGTTAGTAAATTGACGTGTGGTAGGTGTACTTGTGTTGTTTTAATAAAATGAATAATATAAATGCTTGTGTGTAATGGCTATTATTAATGCTAAATTACTAATTGTGGTTTTGTTGTGTAAATATATCAGATAAAGAAATAATGTTTTATGTAAGGTTATGTTGAATTACTTTCAATTTAAACAGATACTTTGGTTTTAATTAAACAATTTATTTCAGAAACTGCATCGTTCCACTTTTGAAATCAGTATGGCATTGCAAAAAGGAGTATATAGTGATATGCCACAAGGGGCAATACACTTAAGTGAAAAAGAGGCAAGAGAGTACCAGTTTAGAGTCATATATGGATGGAAACCAGAAAGAGATGTGTAAGCACTTTCAGAAGTTTGAATTTTGTAATGTGATTACACATACATAATCATTACATATGTCACAGTGAAAGTAATTCAGAACTTGGCAGGATACACATACAGAACATGCTTCTCTTTATATTGATATGTCTGGTATTTCATACTTTTAGTTTATATCTGTAAATTATTAAGTGTTTAGAAAAAATAATTAAAATAATTTTTGAATTGTGTTTTTAATCTTTTCCTATCCATTTTAATTTTGTTAATATAAGTAATTTTCGTGTTTGTATGAAATTGTAAAGTGTTTTCTTCTTTCAAGAGAAATTAATAGAGAGGAGTCTCCAAGGTCATACTGTGCTCAGTTCCCACCACTGCAATAAAGCAGCCCTGTTTATAAAGCATAAAATGTGTTGTTGGTGAAATGGAAATTTCATTATTGAATTTTTATGCTTGAAATTAGTGTAACCATCTCATGAAATGTTTTCTTGCTGATCTTGATCTTTTGACATCAGTTTTCCTTATGGTCCATTTTGTTGCATCCAACAAGAACCTCTGAATTCAAATTCTCATATGCCTTCAGACTAATGACAGTTCACAAATCTGGTTTAAGACCTGGAGTGCCCAGGATTTTCATAAAAATAACACATCAAATAATTATGTGGAACAGACTGCTATAACTGATAAAATGAACCCAAAATAATGTGTGTATTTACATTAGAAAGATTTAGTTTCTTCCTGTGTAATGTGTGTATGCATGTTTAAAATGTGTTACTTGTATACTGAGAAAAAAAATTTTTTCCTGTAGGTGGCCATTTCACTATGGTTATGCAATTCTAGGTTCTTGCAGTGCATTGTCAGGCGTGTACATCAATGGCCATTTCAGAAATAGATTGAGACTTCACTCTTATGGCAGGCTGTCCAGTTATCTTCCTATTGTAGTACTTCCTACAATTATGACAGCATTATTTCATCAAGAGGTACAGTATAATTTGTTGTAAAACTGTTCATTATTATATACCATGCTTATAAAATTCAATATAATTTTTTTATCTGATGAACTTCATGATATGTTCTGTACTTGCTAGTATACCCATCTATTCTCTGGTGTACCAGTCAAATTACATCACACTCGTGCAGCACAAATGGATTTCAGGCGAACCACACTCATAGCATGTCACTGTCTGACCTTGAGCTCCTGTGTAACCATGCCTTATCAGTGTTTGCTATCATAGAACAAAAATGTTCCACTTCTGTTCATTTTTAATTAGCCTCATTGTTTGTTCATAGTTAATAATTCTGCCCTTTTGTCCTTACATGTAAGTAATTTTGAAGATTCTCAGTGTGCCAGTAAGTGGTAATTCAGTGATATACTATGAGTTATTGTCACATTTAATCAATTTCTACCTTAGCCTTTATAAAGGCATATTTTACAACCACATTAAGGTAATATTCAGATGTTTGTGGTTTTAATTTTTCATTAGTCTGTTCACTAGGACAATTGTCCAGTACAGTCACTTTCTTTCCTTGTATTTCATTATATGTAAGTATGATGGATGTTACTATTTTTGCAGGCAGTGTCTTCTGATATTATACTACAGAAGACAGTCTGTCCATTGTGCATTGAGTTACGTGCTACAGCCCTCCAAGTTGGCTTTTCTGTAATATATCCATCGTTGTTAAGTCCACTGGCAGGTTTTGCTGTGAGTATTTTTGTACCTGATAGAGGAATTTGTATTATTATGTTCATTCATCCTACGTTCTTCTTTGATAGACCATTGTCTTCGCACTGCCATCCTTCTTGTCTTTACCAATCCATACACACATACACATCTAACTTATATTTGGGAGATATATGGTTTGATTATCTGAGTAGGAGCTATACCTCCACTCCCCCCAAGCACCTACATGGCATATAGTGGGACAGCTTTATGGTTTGATTATCAGCCAGGGCATAGTTCTTCCCAGTGAGGTTGTTTTTGAATTTCCACAGTCTGGTAGATAGTACTGAAGTAGGCTACATTCTCTTCATTTTCTATTCATACAGAATTGCTAAATAACTTCAAAATATAAACAATAATAATACAAAAGAATTTGTTTCATGTATGATACAGCTAACCGACGATCTTAAACAAGGAAAGAAGATGAAGTTTCAGGAGTTAAAACGAGAAGCTGAGAATAGGGAAAACTGGCGAGCTCTTTTTGGGCAGAACAATGGACCTGTCGTCAAACAGAACACTCAATAATAATAATAATAATAATAACCATTTGTGTCCCCGGTAATGGCATATGCATATTTCATGACATATCTTAGGCAAGTACCATACTGTTTAACCGCCTTACCTGTAGAAGTTGTTATTTCTGCTACTGGATTGCATTTCGTGAGTTTTAAAGTTCATTATCATCCATGATTTTCTCTTTTTGGACTTGTAGCTGAACTTGTTAGGTTATAATCCAAATACACTTTGGATTAAAAGTCTAACTAGTTCAATGTATGATGTAACCAAGATAGGTAACTTCCAGACCCAACAATTAATATTATTCATTAAATTTCTCACATTACACTTGAATGCAGTCTTTGCCTCCTGCAATTTTGGATCTTAAGTTTGCCTTCTTTTGACCATGAATGTTGGTGCATATATTTCTTTGTTGGCCTGTTAAGGGAGGTCTTAGGATGGAATAATCTGTGTTTGACAGTCCTATCTCCTGTCTTAAGTAAGATGTGTAATACCCTTCAACTGGAAGAGGCCAAAGAATAAATGAGATTTTATGATACCTTAAAAAATATAATGCTGTTAGAACTATTAATATTTTCTTTCTTTCTTTCAGCTAGCATCATATTACAACTCATACAAATTGCCACTGTTTTCGGAAGATCCCAAAGGAGTGTTTGCTGTATGGAGAAAATTAATTAAACCTATTGGTAGTACTCTGTTTTCAATTGCTGTTGCTCAAAGTTTAATAGCAGTGTGGATTACTTACTGTGAAGCCAAGTCCTACTATAAGGTACAGGCAAAATTGAACATGGAAAAAGATGAGCTGCACAATACATTGTGAAACAATGTAATTTAAATGGACTATAGAATTAGAATATTATTTTATAAAGTGAAAATACAGTACAGTATCCTGCATACATGAGAAGTATTAAATATGAGAAACTATATGTATTGCATTATACTGAAATAAGATATATTCATAACCTATTTGAGACAAATATTTGAAGTGTGTGCTTATGATGGGAATGATGTTTGTATAATGTGATGCGACATACTTCATTTACAATTTGAGACGGTAATCCATTTGTTTCCTATTCCTTAAATCCTGCTGTTCCTTCTATCATTCAGTATTCCATAATTTTCGTATTTTGGTGCAACACACTGGTAAAAATGACAGATGTACATAAAGAGGACCTGGTAAATAGGTTAAGTTGATAGTCATTTACAAATTATATGAAAAAATATTTTGGCATATGAGATTTCAAAGTATGCAAAGTATTAGAAGGAACAAGACAGTGTAAGCTGTTAATCCACATACTTCCTTCTATGCTTTCTACATTTCTAGAAGCTCATGAGATTTTGTATAGAGTAATAAGGGATATATGAGCTTCTGATAATTATAAGCAATATATCACAAAAAGAAAGCCTGCACTTATTATCCGTATCAACTAACCACAACTGTAAGCTTAATTAACAGAATTAAACCATCACTTGCTGGCATTTCTTTCTTTAACTAGAAAAATATATTCATAAACAGAACATACAGGGAAAAAAAATTCCATTTGCTGTGGACGATAAGACAAGTGAAATTGACAGTGATTTCTCACACCTCACATATTTGTTATATCTTACCTGAAGTTGCTAGACACAGTTTGACTCAACCACTCCAACAGAAAGGAAGTAATAAATTAATGTACAACTGGCATTAGAAACTTAAGTTTTATTTGTATATTATCCATCAACTCCATTACTATGATATTTTAGAAAGTATCCAGTGATTATTTTTAATCTTTCTTTTCTACTGACCATCCACTCAAGTATGTGGTCTCACTACAATATCTGAAACCACAACTAGGCACAATATTTTTTTTTTACTTAATTTTCATTTAAATTCCTCTACATGTGTATAAAATGTGCTGCCATATATATAATAAGAAAAGTTAATTGTGGGCTGTTCCATAAAATTACATCTTACAGCATTTTAAAAGGTGAAAATGGGTATAAGCTCTTGGACCATGATATCTGACAGACTGAGTCTTGTTTCACACATAAAATAGCAATAAAAAGAACCAATAAAATGAAATTTATACATTTTAAAATTAAGAATAATATCCTTTCAGTATTCTAAGGACGTATATTAAATCACCCATTACTGTAAAAGTATTTTACAAAAAAAAATATATATAAAAATGTGTTCAGGTATCTAGTTCAAAATAAATTTATATTCGTTGACTTTAGAAAAATTTTACAAGTATCATCTGCTTTTGGCTTTAGTCTTACAATATTAAGTGTAATGTAAGTCTATCGACATTAATGGTCCAAGCTCTGCAAGCATACAGGTGTGCTGGGAAGGACATCAAACTTTCAGATATATGTATGTACTAATGGCGCCAAGACAATGAATTATCACACAATGGTGATCATTAATTTTAAATAAGCTCGCAAGTCTTCTCTTGAATCTGTCAATGTTTGTGTGTTCAAAATTCAAATCCAACTATAAAGGATGGACTTGAGAGCATAGGGAAATGCAAACCTTGGTACATTCAAATGGCAAGGACGGTAAGCTACATACAATGCACATAACCACAAACACCTGGATCAATCCAGCAGTACCCAACTTCAATTAAAAATCAGATAACTGTTTTATCATGCTAGTCTTCTGATCATAACACCATTTGCATGTAAAAACACACAATAATGGTGAAACAAACTGTACACTAGTCATAACTTATACATAAGCAATCATTCCAATCAGCACACTGAATTAGGACTAATAACAGCTGGAAAAATACTAAACTTGGTGATCTTCTGGCTCTGATTACATGCATACCAAGTTTAAATGTTATACTTAGACAATATGAATATACTGCATGTAAACTCCATTATTTGAAAAATAATACAAAATTATAGCAGAGTGCTTGAAAGAACTAATTATGCAAATGATTGTTCCAGATGTTTTCAGACTTTTTAAAATGAAAGTCCTTTTATTTTTGCAAGTTCCTTCTAATTATTATCATGGAATTATATTAATGGTAATAGTTACTACTGATTAAAGTCCTTTGTTAGAATTATACTTCATGTGCATCTAAGTAGCCATTCAAAAGGAGGGAAGGTTGTCTAAGGAAACATTACTAAATGACAACACGCATCACACCCACAAGGCAGCAAGGAGATTTTAAGCCTTTTCCAAATTATTGTATTTTGTGACCATCATATATAACCCTCATGCTGCTTGATCAGCATTAATTCTCTTAATCATTGTCCTTCCATACATAGCTGTGTTAAAGCCTCATAATTTGTAAAATGGCTGTACATTAACATTTTTTTACATATCTTGAGATCTAACAAACATCTAACTGAGAATATTATAATCTTTCTGTAATCCAGCTTGTTAAATCTTGACTTATGAAGATAAGTCACATGAGGCAATGTGTTTATTGTATTCGGAAACCAATCTGTGAGATTCCACATCATGAATATGCTCTCCTACTAAAATACTTTGCATACAACATGAAATATCAGAATTTCCCAGTCTACAATTAATACCTCTGCTTACATAAACTAGGGAAATATTTGTAAATGTTACATAAGTGATACAAATGTGACCAGAAATTTTAATCATAGCATTTCAACAGATGATCTTACCTGTTCCATACTACACATTCTTCTCAAGGTACTATCAGCTACATGCAGCTTTTATGTATACACTATTATTTACAAAACATTAACTTGAAAAGCATGATATATTGGACAAATATAATGACCAATTCTAGAAACTAATTCAATTTTCTTTGTAAAATATATGTTATCCCCTACCTTCCAAAGGAATTCAACAAATCACTGCCAACTCTACCTTTGACTCACAGATGGAAAACTGGAAAATAAGTATTCTGTGCAGCATCTCAATTCTGAAATTACTTTAGATCATCATTACTTCAAGTACCTCAACTTAATCTCTTCCACTTCACTGTTAACAAACATCCAACCTAATATTGCATGACATTACATAACCTCAACAGTTGATAAATCTTTCATTGGCACAAAAAACTAAGTCAACCTACTTCAGTGACAAACCAGAAACCTACCACTAGACATGAATAGCCTTTAATACATCCAGCTATAATACTTGCATGGAACAAAAATGAATATTGGTTTGTATATTATCAGCATTGCTGCATTTAGCATAACCATAAAAAAAAGTTTGAGTACTGATTAACCCTTTTACAGTTATCAAATGCTTCAATATATGTTTTAAACTCTACCAACTTGCAATAGTTGAAAAATGGACTGGAGTTCTATTGTATAGGAAAGCAAAATATGAACACAAAAACATCTTGCTGAGTATCCATTTATTGGACCTGAACCAGCAATCAGCATCTCAGAAAGTGCTACTAGTGGGCCTCAGGAACTGCATTTACAGAAAGACCAGGAATGTGGAAGTCCACACCTGGACATAAATTTGTGAAGTGGTTCCTTCAAGAACTTTCTGTCAAAAATAACTACGGGGCTATTGAGATTAAACAGGATGACAGGAGAGTTACTTAAAGGACACCTATTCAAACTGGGACTGGTAAACAGACCAGCCTGTGACAAATGTCACAGCACAGAAGAAACAGCCTCAAATGTTCTATGTGACCTTGAGGCCTTAGATGAGTTAAGATCTTACAGCCCAAATCACACTTTTTGAAAACAAGTGACTATACCACAAGGCCCCACTAAACTAACTAACTCCCTGGTAGCAGAACCTGCAGGTTCAACACAGAAAGAGATGCACAGGTCATGAACTGCCAACCCTTCATTCTTTCAAGAATAAGTAAATAAAATCAAAATTAAAAATGGCAATCCTTTATACGGTGTAATTTCTTGATCCTGAACATAAAATATAATTAAATTTTCCAAATTCCTCAGAAATTAAGAATGTAGAAATGAAAACAACTCATGGAACTGTACACTAACAAGCAAAGAAACAGATTAAAAAACCTCTAATCATTTGTAATGATTTTCTTGCAATATTGCATTAAGTGTCAATATATTTTATACAACATGTGTAGAATGTTAGTTTGATTATTCACTGTTCAATGTATACACTAAAAATTATCATACTTCAGCTGAGCCTAACACATGACAGATGAAGATGCACAAAGGAGATGGGGCACTCTTCATTTTAAGTGAAAGACTCTATGAAACATTCTAATTACCAGAAACAGCACATAAAATCTACCACCAAAATATAAAAAAATTAAGAAAATGTTTAATTAATTTCAGAATAGTATGTATAATCAGAAATTATCACTTCCACTCGTTAATGCTTTTTCGTTAAAGAGATTGACTTCATTTCAATAATGTTTAGATTCTACTATGATCATCACAAGGTTAGGAGGAAACCTAAGTTTCTTTTTTAAATTATCCTTATATGGAAAGGATAACAGTTAATAAACTGATATGCTACAACATGAGAACAGTCACACTGAAGTTAATGTGTAACTGTATTACACATCATCTGAATTCCTCTGCTCTTGCAGCCTTCCTAAAATATGTAGACTGGGAATTTGCACACTGCCCTTGCTTTGTACTGGAGAATTATTTAATTTTGTAAGTTCATTTCATTTATTTTACAAACAATTAAGAAATGTATTCAAAGACAAAGCGTATAAAGCTTTAAAGATGCACAAAACTACCCACCTTATTAAAAATTTCATGATTTAAACCGCTCTGCAGTCAAACATAAATGGCAACAAACACTCCCTACCCTTCCATCCCACACACACCCCAACCTTTACTTTACCACCCCAATATTATTTGATGAGGAACATAAATCATGAAGATCTTCATTATGTAATTCTCTCTATCCTCATCTTTGCCACAGTTATTGCAAAACTTTATTACAATTGTGTACAACTACAAAAAAAAAATAAGAACATGTTTGTGTGATTACACATACAGCAGGATCTAGTCACCTGACCTTCGCAAAGATTGAAACATACAGGAAGCACACTTATTAGCAAGACAAACACACTGCCTCATATGCACCTGCTCTACGATTAACAGCCCAATGTGCTTCAGTTGGTGTTCTGAAAGTCTACCTTCTTAGCACTTGGAAGACAAGAATGCTAATTATGATGGGATAATAAACATCCCAATGATCCAATATAAGTACCCCCACCATTCTAGCACTGGCCCATACACGTTATTCACACCCGTGGACTTGCAATAACAGCTTTAGGTGTCAGATTTTATACACACAGACAAAAAGTAACAGAAATTTTTCAGATCAACATCGATGGGGCAGTGCTAAAATCCATGTATGTTCTTCCTTTTATTATAGCACACATAACATCTTTATACTATGGAAAAAAAAGCACTACATATAAGGCCTTCATTGTGTCAGACTCATTTTACAGGGTAACATAATGGGTGGAAAATGGGGATTACAACTCCCAGAGTAACATTCACACTTCTCTGCAAAAAATTAAGTGCCCATCTGTCCACTGTATCTTGGCTTATTATATTGCCAAAGATATCAAACATGTCTTTGTACCAAGCAACTAAAAAGTAACAAAATGTTGATAAAAGAACTGCATATTGCTGTCAAGAGTTTTCAGGTTTCATGTGTGACATAAGGAAATTGCCTCTGAATGCTTCAAGAACGCAAATTATTCTTGCTGAGAAATAAGAGTGAAGAATTCCATGCTAATTAAACACCTCATTTACATTCAAATTAACACATTTCAATTAAAACTACAGACTGAAACAAGAATATGATTACCTTATTCCTAATGTTTTAATTAAAAAGTTATTCAGACACTGCTTCAGTTAAGTTTCCATGCCATATTTGAAGTTGCTTTGATGTCAAATATGTCTGGCATCCTTACATATTAACTCTACAAAAAAAGCCAGATACAGAAGACAGCCAAAGCAGCGAAAAAAGAAAAGTGGTTAAAATATTACCTAAATTCTACACGTTAGTTGCCAGTTATTAATAAATGTGCAAACAAAATATGTCGCATTAAGAAACAGAAAATATGTTAAGGGATGATGTTCATATGTGAACTCATTCATTCACATGGGCCACAGGATGCTTAAAAAACATAAAACTAAACCATATGCTTTCAAACATTATCATACTTTGGTAAAACTATAAACCTGCAATTGAATTCTCACTGCTAGTAATATTAATATTCTCCATTGACGTGAAGGTACACAAGAAAGTAAAGGAAACAAAGTAATATATCCCATGTGTATTAATAAGAGATATGACTGGCCAAAAACCAACAGTTAAATTATTAAGTCTATGTCTGAGATTCTGCTGTCTTCAACAGAGATGGCATGCGTACAAGACACTTGCAGGATAAAGTCAAGCTGTTTAAGGCAGTCTCACTTCCTTCAAAAACTGTGCAATCAAGGTTCTTAAACAAAGCACCGTCTGCATAGAAATGGTAACGAGAACCGTTTTACAAAAACAATGTCCCAAGAGTCCAGGAACACAGGAAAATTGTTTTTGGGACAAGGAGGTGACAGAAAAATGTAGAAGGAAAAGCTGTTACAAGACATGTGTTTCCAATCTCAAATGTTAGGCATTTTTTAACTAGGATGGGCCATTATGGCACTACAATCTATATTTCATTAATACTTAAAGTTACAGTAATGATGCCATGTTAACATAACAGCGAATGGGAAATGTGTTTCCAGAGTAGGGGAACATGGTATTGAAGGAAACACAACATGCAAAAAACTAGAAAAACAGCAACTAGCGATCTGTCATATCAAGATGGCAATATTGCAGTAACTTTTTATTACTGACGATGTAAAGAGTATAGCGTCATTAATGGCTTGTCCTAGATAAAAAATTCCAACCATTGATAATGAAAATACATAATTTGTAATAACCTTTCCCCCGTACTTGTGGGTTATAGGGACACATCACTTTAAAAATAGGTTAGGTTAGTTGTCATTTATTGAAATAAAATATATTAACTTTCAAGTATATGTTATTTATCCACACACATTAACCTAACCTAACCTATTTTTAAAGCGATGTGTCCCGATAACCCGCAAGTACCCTTTCCCCTCATTATACTTTTTTGTAATCTTCCAAATAATACAGCTCTCCTATGGCTCTGGACTCATGGGATACACTGTATATCACTCTACACCACCTCTGTTGAATATGTTAGGAAATAAAGCAAGCCCCTGACCCATTCAAGCAATGAAGAGTCCACAAAATGTCAGTCCAAGCAATGATGGTACAGATGGCGATGGAACAGCCCCTATTCCTGAGCAAGTCATGTGACAAAGACGTGCAAAGTAGATTGTTCTCTTTTTATATTATGTTTTAAAAACTGATTGGCTCGGGACTTGAGAAGTTCTTCACATCTTAATAATGCTCTTAAATTATCATTAACACCACCTTAAACTATTTGTATTCCTCTTCTTTGTTACTTACTTGATTAACAATCAGATTTCACTTAAAACTCCAGAATGTTTTTAGGTGTAGCTAATCACTACAATAAATGATAAGGATTATTTAAAACTCAAAGAACTACAAAAAGAATCTTCCCCATTGACATTTAAAAAATTACTTTTCTAAATGTTAGTGAGATCTTGAGGAACAGCTTCTGCAAGAAATCTTTTAATTTCTTTGCTTCCTTCACAAGTGATTTTTAATCGCATTGTTTTTAGTAAGTAATTAGTATTTTCTGACATGCAGTTCAGGTTCTAAGATGAATAAATGGCAGTGAACTTGGGGTTTCGAAAACAACGTTAAACCGATCTTCTTACGAAACACCATACTTCTGTTAATCCAGCGCACATCATACACAAAAAAAAACCATCTCTACCACTTTTCATGCTCTGATCCCAGGTATAAAAAGTATCGTGAAGTACCCAATGCAATTTCATGAACTACGTTAGTTTGTTCAATGAGTACATTACTAAGGCCGCTTTTATACAGCTTTTAACAAAATCACACATAATGAATGCTGTAATTATGGTTATGTTCTCTTGAAAATGCCAAATGAGTTCTGCAACTCTGGATGAATGTCCTCCGACAACATGAATGTCCTCCGACAACATGAAGGGTTGCGTGAGAAACATTCCCAAATGGAGGAAACTCATTGTTGATGAATGTCATAATACACTTTATGACTTTCATAATTACCACTGTTTGTTAGATGCAAGTACATTAGGAATTATAATCACTCTGTGAGATCATCACTCCTTGGTTCTCTAAGGTTTTCACTGGTTGATAAATTGTTCTCCTGGAACATAACGGACATCCTGTGGTATGTTAGATAATTTTCTGTACCTTAATAACTAAATCAAATAGGATACATACCACAATACATAGGCTGTATTATGGCAAGCTGTTATACTGCATAGAATTAAACTGTCAAGAATACCAGGCATATGGTCTGAGTATGTGGTGTTTCGCATCAAAAAGCGCCCATCACTTTCGTTTCCTGACTTGGTGATGGGAGTAGTGTGCAGGAAAGTTGGCAGTATCTTGACTGCCTGAACAGGAAGGGAGGTGGTAAAGAGTTGAGGGCCCTGGTGCTGCTTGGTCCCACCAGTGTACCACTGATGACGGTGGTGGAAGTGGGTGCAAGGGTGGCACCACGTAAGACTGTGGCACGTAAGAGGTTGATGGTGCAGGGAAAGACTGGTGCAACGTGGGGGCTGGTGGTAGCACCAGTGTGGGGGGAGGCGGGTGATGCAGAGGCACAGTTGGGTGCGGTGCACTCCACACCACTGCACCGCTGCTGGGGCCAGGGGGGCCCCACAGTATCTGCTAGCATCGCCGATTACGCCAGTGATTCAAGTAGTCCTGATAGCTCACCGAGATCTTCTCACTCTGGTATCGAGTCAGCTTGATTGTGCGACGGATATCAGGTGTCACAGTACCTTTGTAGCCACCCTTCCGCAGTAGTGAGTCAATCGTCTGGATCTGGTCCCAGCCTAAGGTAATGTATGATGTTCAGTGCCAAGGTATAAGACTACCAATTTCTATTGACTTTTAAAAACCTTAGAAAGCATCTCTAGTACCTTGTTCAGGCGCCACTTCTGGAAGATAGGTAGCAGTGCGTTTACTGCCTTTCTCGTTGTGAAATTCTATCCGAATCCCGTGGACACCCACTTCCCAATCCAAGTAGTCCGAGCCATCTTCAAAATGGCGAAGTATCGACACTGACACATGAAGCTTGGAGAACTCATCCCGAGTAATTGGGCTGAAGCGCGAGTCCTTGAATGCACTTTCAAATAAAGAAAGCAAGAAAGAAATTAGTCTAACCAATATAACACATAAATATTCAAAAATGTGCAAGATATGTGCTTAAAGATGAACTTTTGGCAACAGTATTATATGCAAACAAATTTTACAGATAATGAAATATTTAGTTTTTCATTTTTCTAATATAATACACCTCACATTAATGCTGCTCATCTAGATAACTGAAATGCTGTAAAATGTTGTGGATCCTTGCTGTTCAGCATCAAGGTACAATTCCATCTCTTCAACAGGTCGGTTTGTTAATATGTGCAGATAAAATAAGTCAGGCATGCTACAAGGCTGCATGGAACACCTTTAAAACTACATCACCTCCAAATTAATGGTGAAGAAGAACTACTACAGAACTCTGCTGGTTTCCCATATCTATACTTTGGTGGTAGACATTCTGCTTACCTTTCTTATATTCAGAAGGGTGTGGAATGTATGGGTTGGAGTCAATAGATTTAAAGAAGCATATCAAAGGAAAGCAGTAGCATGTCCAACAGACCAGTGGGTAAACCAGGCCGAGAGCCCTGCTCACCTGGTAACCGCATACTCGCGCAATCCACAGTGGAGGTTCATAGCATTAAAAGTGCCTATACAGCCTCGCAACCGCCTGTCCTTTCCAATCTTCCATGTCACAAACAGGGGGCTGTAAAGTGAAAAACATTTAATAGCTAATTAAATACAAATAGTTACTTTCTGTATATACAAATTAAAATATAAAATTAAACATAATAATAATAATTATGGTTTTCCATAAATATGTAACCATAAATCACATTTAAGAGGCTGCATGACAAGTATATCTTGTGTTACACATGTTTACGTTATTAATTACAAACAAAGACACCAATCAGGTTTTAACCTTGAAAACCATAAATGACCCACTTTCCACACAGCGTAACATATTAAACAAAAAAGAAAGTAACTGATAATGAACAACTGCACTCCAATTATAAAAAATTCCAATGTAGTCTTATCTTACATGAAATTAATGACGTTATCGCCCCGCACATGAAACAGAATCTGTACTGAAAACAGCTACTCACTAGGGATCGTTGCAGAAGTTTGGAGTTTTTGGTGGATCCAAGCTATGCAGATGGCAGTATAACACATCAAAACAGAAGAAGCACATTTCTGGATGTGCAACCATGCCATTTCGCACACCATTTGGAATAAGCGAAGTGCCATTACATGTTACACTAGTAGAATTGTTCAGCTTCTGTTTCTTCGTCCCACAACATCCAGCTGCCATCTTTACCCACACAAATAACAATGAAAATGCTATAGTGCGTTACGAGTGGAACTTTCAAAGGTGGCAGCACCATATGGACAAATCAGCTGATAGTCATCACAGTCACGTTGATTTTGAAGGCGCCTTGCCAGTTACGAATGTTTTGCTTCAGTCGCGACACGCTTTCGAGATACCATGACCAAAGAGTTACGAATTCTTCATCACAGGTTATCTTCTACTTGCCACACCGTGAAGTGTTGTAAAAAAACAGTATTTGTAATTAACTGAAAAGTGAATCATTGGCAATACTGAATTTCTGAAATGTCCCGGGTTAGTAGACAATAAGAGCGGCCTCTGTCCAAGCATTCAACATGCCAAGGACTCCGAAACGTAAGCACAACAGACCAAAATCTGTCATGGGTAACATAAACGTTATTGTAAAACATCATAATTTAAACTGTATAAAGCTCGGTTATTATATGACAATACGCATCCCTCAAAGTATCACAAAAGGCAATCTGTAAGCATTCGATTATTACTCAGGAATCTAAGATATAATTTCTTTGCTAAAATGAAGCTAAACAAGTTCCTTGCATTTTTAATATCCTTCTTGTGACACAATATTACTATATCTTTTTGCATGTAATATGACCACATGTTTCATTATTCTTCAAATCCAGGTGTTTTATTTCTGTACTCCAAACTGTCAATATTTTGAACACGACTCCGTCTTATGGGCAAAACCATTTAATTACATTTTTAGCCTTTTATTTAACGACGCCTTCTTCAATAGCTCAGACTGCATCGAATGAGAGAATGTTAGTGAATAATGAATTATAAAGGATGTGGAAGGAAGCGATCGTGGTCTAATTTAATGTACTATTACGACATTTGCCTGGACGGACTGAATCATTTTACTGACAGAATATTCTAAAAACGCTAAGTCTTAGCAGGCCCAAAATTAAATAATTTATATTAATTAAGAAATTAAACTTATAATAAAATGTACACTATATCTTTCTGACGGGCTTATCAATTCCGAACATTCATCCAAATCTTTATTCTATATAAATATACAATTCGGTATCCGTCTCATGAGTTAATCACAAAACTCTATGATTCTTAACTGTTCTTTGGTTTTTATTATTTAGCTTTGACTATCATGTAGATAAAGCGGGATAGATAAAGCGTTATAAATTATTTTTTAAATGAACTTTTGGTGGTTTACATATGTCGTTTTATTAGTTTTGTAATTTGTCTAACATATAAACCATACTAGTAATCAAAGTGTTTTAAGAAAACCAAATTAGGGTTTTTAGTGCATATTAGGGGCAGTATTTGGTTGCGGGCAAGCGGCCCGTTTGCTTGCGTCTGAGAATGGTGGCTTTTAGAACATCTGACCGGTCATAAACCCAGCTTGTACTGTACCTGAAGTTCTTTCGTATCGGAATGTGAAAGGATAAGGGACTATCACTCTTTGATCTAAATCCCATATTCATTTTAGCCCCCCTCGGGACCGAGCCCGCGGGACCCTGAAAATAATTTATATGGTCGAACACAATACACAGAAAGGTTCAAAAGTCAGAACATACTGGCTTTCCTTCAATGGCGGTCATTTATAATACTTAAAGTAAATGCTTATTAATTTATGAGCTTTTAAATATATTTTTATGGATAGACATGGAAATTAATTAGATTCACTGATAAAATCAATGAACAAATATTCATAAGTTTTTTTCTTTTCAAATGTGTTCTGATTTTTTGCACCATTCTGTATGTAACATTGCATCGAGTGCATTATGTTTTAAAGTTTTATCTAATGGTTTGGCATTAAGTTAACTCCAAATAATATTTTCCCAATGGGTCGTCTGTGATGATCATTTCTTGGAAACAGAATGCAATGCATTTCTTATCCTAATCGTCCCTGGATGTTCTTCTCGGCCTAACTACTCTTTTTCTCAGAAACTGTTCTTACCATTCCTCTCTATTCATCGATTCTTCACCTCCTTGTCTTTAACGCCATCCACTTCCTTTATAACTTTTCTTCTTCTCGTTCTCCACTTTCCTTCAACTGCAGCGTCAATAAATGTGCAGAAAATTGCGAACTTTGTAATGGACTTTAGAATCGAATAACTCCTGACTGCTACACAGAGCATTGCCTGCGTGTGAAGTCAGAAAAGTGGCTTCTGCCTAAAGCCACGTTCTGCTCTTGGCATGGTACCAACCACTCTTCCTTGATCTCTGTGAGTCTCTCAGGTCAATTTCTTGCGCCTTATCGTCTCTTCGCAGTTCCGTTGTTTTCCCCTGCAGTCTTAATCTCAGTTTTGAGCAGTACGAACTATTAAACTCCCAATTATGAAACAGTCTCCATTGTTCTGTTTCTTCTACTCTCTATGGAGAGAATATTCTTTTTAACACCATGATATCACTCTCAATTTGTACTTGCTTTGTTGCGAAGACAAAGTTTCACGTATATATTGTGAACTTGCATTTATAACAGATAAAATTAGAGGTTTGTATATTTATATCCGTAGGCTTTAAATAGGAGACGGGAAGTTAAATGTTTTAGAGCGGAACATCAGCTTGAAGTAGTTTACTAATATTTCGTCCTCACTTTTTCCACTGTCTGTAGGTATTCATCTTACTTTATTCAACTCTAAATATAATCTGTGAAGCTGATCCCGAACCATTAAAAACTTAGTAACCATACAATGAAACAGTTAGATAAATAATATTTTGCATTTGTTTAGACAAATTATCCTAAAAAGACTCAACACCAGTGTCGCAGTTCATATTTACGTCCATGACCATCCTGAATGGGATAACCACTTGAAGCTGACCATTCACCTGCACAGTGAATAAGAAGATTAGATTTTAGGTGGATTGAATGGACACAAATTCTGAGTCTCATTATCTTTGATTTATTGTTTGTGTAAGACTCCTTTCCAAACTCGTGTAGAATCAACGATAATGAACAACTTCAACAATGTAAAATTTATAATTATAAAGAAAAAGGTTGCCTTATAGCAAGGTTTTAGATTCTATCACCACTTCCCCCCCCCTCCCAAAACCTCCTCGCCAAAACCGCGTTCATTAAACGCAGTCCAATTAGTCCAATTCGCTGTATGAGGAAATCCATGAATAATTTCTGCCGCTGTAGCTGGTCTCAGGAATCGATCAGGTGATACCTGTGAAGCAGATACTGCGCTCCAGACGTGTTTACACACTCCACTTCCTTGTACTCTGTTGGTGCTGCTCGCCTTATTTCAGTTAAGCTGCTTTATAGAGCATGTTTGTCAAAGTAGGCATTTTCTATCTGTGTTTCCTTCACAACAGGAAATAAGAACATAAACGTGTACTCATTTCGAGTACAGATGTCTTCAGAATGCCTTCTTTGAGATTCCACATACCTTATTATTGCATTTATGTTCACTTTTGCACATACAGTTCTGTTGTTGCAACTGTAATCACACTGCACAGCGCCAGATATTATTTTATATTTTATTTAATTAAATATTTACCTCATAGAAATATGTTTCGGTTTTAAAATGTCATATACAATAATGAGGTCTGTATTTTGTCACGTTTCATTTTTCGATATGGTGATCTGCTTCCATAACTATTGATTATCTTCGGTTCAATTTAATCTGTGTAATGGGCTGATATGGAGAAACAGCAAACGCATGCAACAAAATAGAGGAATCGGAAATGCCTTCGTGTACACTTGTCTCTGTGTTATAAATATTTGCAGCTAAATAAAATTCTGACGCACGAAGCCTATTTTCAACGTTATTAAATAAAATAATTTTTAACTTTGGAATTTATACTACGATAAAAGACAGGTACAATTAAATCTTGAAGGCATATCACACCGTGGATGTAAAGTTTCTTAATACCTTAAGTACACTAAAGTGATAAAGAAAAATCTCTGATATGAAACTGGTTGAACCCAGAATCCTTTAAATCAGCGGTCCCCAACATTTTCGTTATAGTGGGTCTATTGGCTGTTTGTATCTTTGTCGAGAGTCCAGCCAAAATCTAATAATATCCTGGAAAGTGGGCGAAACTGTATTCATTTAATAAAATATTCTCGGGCAATCAGCCGCATCAATTGGTTACCGTAGTAAATCGACCACACTGGTCCCGGGCAGGTATATACACAGGCGACTTTCGAGGTATCTAGTCACACCAGAACCCTGATGATGGGGACAGTGTTGGTTCCCGAAACGTCGGTTTACTACAATAACCAGTTGACGCGTCTGATTTCCCAAGAAGATTTTATTGGTGGTACTCGCCGCGAAGATCTGAAATCCTATATGTATTTATTTATTTTAAAAGTGTAGGTCCTATTTACTTGAAAACAAAACCTGTATTTCGCCATATAACTTAGTTTAATGTAAGTACGTTGTTTGGTAGCTTTCAACCAGTTTTGATTTCAAAAACATTTCAGTATTTTATGACACTTCAGTTACTAATACCACTGTAATTTTCAAGTTGTTTTGTTAAATTCCTTATGATCTGATCAACGGAAAAATGTGTCTTTGCGCAGTAACGCGATATTAATATTATAGGCCTACGCCTACATAATTTTTGTTTAATCAAACTGTATTTTTTTGTAATTTTTCGCCCTTGCGTTTACACTATATATCAACGTTTTTAGTATCAATACCCTCCTCACTCTAACTGATTTTAAAATCATGTGGCGAGCCGCATAAATAAGTTCTGAGGGCCACGGGTTGTTAATTAAAGATTTAAATCGTGATGAAGAGTAGAATTTTAAACGTATCTGTAGGGAATAATTTTTTTGCCATGATTTCGCAGTTTGGCCTTTCCACTACGACGACATATTCAATTGATACAATAAAGTGAAAAGAGCATAAATAAATTTGTTTTAAGACTTACTAAAAATATCTCGTAATCTGGTGTAAGTAGCAGACCCTGTGAAACAGTTTTGGTGGTAAGAGATTGATGACACTAGAATCGTTTTATAGGAACGATAATTTAATCTACTTTCCTCTGTTTACATGCAGGGTAGGAATTTTTTGTATCATGCCCTTAAATGATTGTCTGTTTTCTTGTCTTCTCTTCAGTACCTAATATTAAACAGTGAACATATTAATAAACACCATTTCGATGTTCAATTACGTATTAAAAAAACTATTTTCTCGAAATAAGCAGATAGAGTAATTGTGCTTTGGCTCTGCGTATGATAGACTAATATATAATAAAGTCGGACAAAAGCTATTTGATAATTGAACTAGCAAGACATATATTAAGATAATTTGTAGGTATATGTTGACATCTTAGTCTGCAAGATCATAAGATGTTAGTAACCAGTTTACGATACTTTATGGGGTTTTAAACCTTGATTGTTTTATTTGCTGTTATTTTCTTTGCCTTAAATGCTACTTTTTTAGTTCTTACTTCACTTGCTACTCTCTTCATTCGACCTCTCTCATTCCTCTACACTTCCTTTATTGTTTAAACATTTCCAAGCTCTTTGCCTTGTTCTAGAAAGACGCTCTAAGTCGGAATCCTCATAACCGTTTCGTTAATTCAGTTCCACTGGTCTACATAGTAATTATGTTGAACATTGTAGGCTAATTAACTTACATGGCGTTTGGAAAGTTGTGCCTTTTCCTGCATTTAAGTCCCTGGTCGTCATTATAATTGCTACTAACAGAAATATTCTGTTGATGTTGTTGTAATGACAGGAGGCTACTCTTTTAGGGCAGAGAAGCCGTATATAGCGTTTCATTAACACCTATGAAGTAACTTCAAATACATAACCCTTGAAATAAACCAAACTTATGCATGGAAGTAAATCTGTAACCGACGACATATTACGTTTTACCAAAAGCCGTAAAATTATCAGAAGTTCATTTAGCCCTTTAACGAACGTGAAACTTAAAACAAGTAAAAATGTATGAATTGATACGGGACAACAGCCATATAACAAGTTATAAGTAAATTATACCCAGTTTCATAATAAATTGTCGAATAACTTGAAAAATATAACGCAAGCAGCTGGCGCCATCAGAAGTGTCTACTACAAAGTTTCACCGAGAGTCAAAGAGTTAATATTCATTAGTGTTAAATAAGGCTCTTTACTGACATATGTTTGAAATTAACTAAATCAAACCCGAATCAAAATCCACAAACGAAATATAGTGTATATCTACTGATCCAAGTTTAATCATAATAGGTCCAGTAGTTTAAATGCTCTTACTATGATAAAATTAACAGGCAGTTCCCAGTGTTTTTTACGAAACACGCCTAAAACGGCGTTTAAAGAAATATATTTTGTGTCAAGTATGTTTGCGTAATTCATAAATTTTATTTACAGTTTTCTCAATAGACTGCTTTATTTAAGAAAATACGAATCAATCCTACGTTGAATTTTATTGTTGATATCAATAATATGTTTTAACCTGCTACAAATGATCATCAAGATTAGATATGCATGTATGAAAAATTAGGAAGAACGCGTTTGAGAACTGTGCTCCGAAATGTATATGCTTTTCCGCACAAACGTCAGGGATAGGTAGTAAATCTGGTATCTCTTTTCACTCCGATCAGATTACGATGTTCAGATTGTCATCTCCAAGGGCATACTGCCATCTCTTGGCCTGTTTCGTAATTTTAGGAAGTATTAACTGCCCCCACTTATCATTTCCTGTTCCGTGAGTGGTCACAGTATGACATGAGAAAGGTATGGCGTCGGGACTCAATTGCGATATACGGGTTTTGTAACGTGCTCGTATTATTAGTTATCAATCTGTGTTTAAATCTGTCGCCAATCAGAAGAGAAGTATTTGTGTTAGTTTCAAGTGAAGTGCGAAATTTGTTACCAGGAGACGTTATTTGCAACAGTATTCAAAACATCTTGAGGTAAGTCACTTTTAACAGTTCTGTAAAGGCTGTGGTGCTATAGTGAACTGCTGCAGTGACCAAGCAACTTGTTTTCAAATCGTGATTTTATTTATGATCAATAGACTTCACACGAATAATTTTTTATCTGTTTAACCCTTGCAACCATTTCAGTACAGCGTGCCGTAACATGTTTGCTTCCATAAGCAATGTAATTGGTCAGCCTTACTTTATGTTGTCATTCGCTTGTCTACCCACAATTCACTCTGTTCTACCAAGTGGCCGGTGTGTTCCTTGTCACAATCACGTAGTTACAGTTGGCAAAAGAGTTAACACAGGGTAACTGAAAAGCGTGCTACATAACTTATTTTCAGAATTTTAAAGTCAGCAAAATCTGAAAGAACAAATATGTTCATTTTAGCAAGCCTATTTCAGAAAAGAAAACATAAACAATTGTCAGTACTTGCAACAGTGTTCTTGCGAAAACTTTTACATACTAGAGCAGGGCGCTCCTTTCGGAGCTCCTAGGGAGTGTTGGTCAAGTTTGTAAAACGTCACCAACCTTGTGTAAGAAACTAAAGTAACCGCATCGAATTGAGGGTTAAAACAATGGGAGTTGGTTGCGTTTTGAAAACTTACACGCTAAACTAACTGCCCTTCGGGGGTTAGATTAGTGTCTCAATCAAGTGTTTTAACCCTTGAGTGAGAAACTAAACTAACCCCCCTGAATGGTGGTTAAAATACTTGACGAACCTTAAATTCTTGAGTAAGACACTAAACTAACCCCCCTTCGGAAGGGTTAGTTTATGTCTCATTCAAGTGTTTTAACCCTTGAGTAAAAAACTAAACTAACCCTCACCCTCGAATTGGAGGTTAAAACACTTGATTAACTCCCCATTCGGGGTGTTGGTTGCGTTTAAAATCTTGAGTAAGACACTACACTAACCCCCTTCGGGGTGTTAATTTAGTGTCTTATTCAAGTGTTTTAACCCTTGAAGAACAGTATGACTTGTATGAATATTATTATTAGTATCAGATTACCATTTTGGTGTTGGTAACGTCTTCTTTCACTTTTCTTCATTTCTTAAATAGTCTTATGTCGCTGTTCGGAGGCGATATGGAGCAGTGATAATGCAACCGGCTTGGTACTCAGCGTTATTTGTTTACTCGGCATTGTTGTGGAACAACAATGCCGTGTATAAACAAATATAAGGTGATATTGTTGATGACGTCATTTCTTGACGACAACGACGACTAATCCTTTCGGAGCGCTTTCTGTAATCTGATATTTTACTTTTTAAGTCTCTGATCAGAGGCCAACAGTTCTTGGTTAGTCAACTATCTACGTCCAACCCCAACCTTGCAAGAAATTCTCCCTTCGCTTTTCTTTATTTGTTAAGTAGGTCTTATATTTTAGTTCTTTACGTCGCTGTTCAGAGGCCAACTGTTCTTGGTTAGTTAACTATCTACGTCCAAATCCACCCTTGCAAGTCTTCGTTTTTCTTCTGCTCTTCTGTTCTTGTTGAATAAGTTTTTCTACCTTTATTAATGTTAGTCTCCCTTCGCTTTGGTTTATTTGTTAAATAGGTCTGATATTTAAGTTTTTACATCGCTGTTCAGAGGCCAACTGTTCTTGGTCAGTCAACTTTCTACGTCCAACACCATCTTTGCAAATCTTCGGTTGTTATTTTCCCTTCTGTTCTTATTGAATAAGTTGTTCTATGTTTATCAATATAAGTCTCCCTTCCCTTTTCTTTATTTGTTAAGTAGTTCTGATATTTTACTTTTTAAGTCTCTGATCAGAGGCCAACTGTTCTTGGTTAGTCAACTTTCTACGTTCAAACCCACTCTTGAACGTCTTCGTTTGTTTTCTTCTGCTGTTCTGCTCTTGTTGAATAAGTTTTTCTACGTTTATCAATGTAAGTTTCCTTTCGCTTTTCTTTATTTGTTAGATAGGTATGATGTTTAAATTTTTACGTCGCTGTTCAGAGGCCAACAGTTCTTGGTTAGTCAACTTTCGACGTCCAGCCCCACCCTTGCAAATCTTCGTCTTAATATCGATCAAAAGTCACTTTTCATAATACTTTCTTAATCGTAATATATCGAATGAGTATCAGTTTACCTTGTTGGATTTGTTAGAGTTGATACTTCAAATAGTTGATAACGTCTTCTTTCACTTTCCTGATGTTTTAGGCCAACTGTCAGTCAATATTCAAGAATGCGACGTGCTGCTTCTGGAGCAGAGATCATGCGACTGGCTTGATAGTTTTTGTTGTGAATCATTATTTGTTTTCTCGGCATTGTTGTGTTTAACACAACAATGCCGAGTATAAACAAACATAAGTTGACATTGTTGATGACGTAATTTATTGACGCCAACGAGGAATCACAAATTTTTATAATAGACATAGAAGAAGACAAGAGAACCATATCTTTAGCGGTTGTCGAGTGAAAAATTTAATTCATAGACCTCTATTACCGGAAATGAAACGGAATTTTAAAAAGATTGTTTAGCACAGAGTGATTAGAACATGTGAGATTCAGACCAGTTTTCCTCACGTTTTGCATATTAATGGGTGTAATTAACTTATTGTATTCTGTTATTTTATTGGCGTGTTTCTGAATCCGTTTATATGTAAATCGAATGAGAATGGAGGGTAGATATACTTTTCCTATAAATTCGTCATGCACGTATACCTAAATATATTTTGAAGTAGGAATATTTAGATGGCAGGAAACGTCAGCACAATGGAGAAAATTGCTTATCCTAAAAATGATTTTAATTATTTGTGTGTATTCTTCATCTCATATTATTATAGTGATAAAATAATGGAGAATTAGATGGGAAGTACACGTAGCACGCATAGAAGTGGTGAGGATTACATACAAAATTTTACTTATACATTCTGAAGGTATGAAACCACATGGAAGAACTAGACGCAGATGGAAGGTGAATATAAAATAGCTCCTCAAGAAATGTATCAGGATACCGACTGGAATTATCTGATTGCTTGTGGCGGAACCCAGAAAATGGAGGTGGTAAGTTTCTCCAAACGCCAGTACATCTGTTAAAAATAAAGGAAATTTCATCATGGGAGTATCTGACTAGTGGCCCTTTTCATCATTACAAAAGTATGAAACTCAAAAGGAATTCTATTTAAGGTGTTTTTTTAAGAAGTTGGGGCTGAGCCGTGAAATTCTGTCAAGAGCGATAAGTCAAGCAGCAGACACAGTTAACATTAAAAGATAGCACATCAAATTACAGTTCTGACATTCCTGCGCCCGTACACTTCATCTGCATTGTCTGAAATTATTCGAAAGGAAGACAGGCAGAATCACTTTTAGTTCTTGTCAGGCCTGCCCTCTGCTTTAATTTGTTCAACGACAAACCATGGTTAATGTTTAACTATTGAAAGAGTCCATTGTGTATAACTTTTCTGTCACAGAATTTCTTTCCAGTGTCATTTCAGAGCTGGTGCGTGGAGGAAACTTATGTTTCAGCAACCACTTAAAATACGTCATAAATGACAAGCTCATCTGATCTGTAAGACATTTTATTTATCTTTCAGCAAGTGAACGTCCTTACTCATTTTCTTATTAAGTTATGAGATAGAATAAAAAGTTTGTTTCGAGAGTCATTTGTTAGTACTATTCCAGCGTTTGGGACGTATAGTATGCCGATGATAATGGTTGGAACAGCAAATAGTCGGAATTTCTGCGTAATTTGCTTTGGTTTTTACTACTAAATTTTTTGGAATTGCCTTGAAATGGGTATTATCATTACC
The DNA here is from genome assembly GCF_977971745.1 of Zootermopsis nevadensis. Lineage (NCBI taxonomy): Eukaryota > Metazoa > Arthropoda > Insecta > Blattodea > Termopsidae > Zootermopsis > Zootermopsis nevadensis. The sequence continues at coordinate 11,383,668 of NW_028259162.1, forward strand.
AATTAAACTGTTTATGGCCATTCTTTTATTCTATTCTACGTCTCATAAATTCATGTGGTTTATTAATAATTACGCGTTTAGGCAGACTGATGTTTCGCAAGCAAAATTCAGCGGCCATTTCTCACAAATGTCTCTCCTGATTCTCACTAGATGGCTCTAGCAGACATATCGGGATTGAGTAGAAATTGTGAAGAGGCAGTGGGCTTGTCAGTCACTACTCAAATGCACTGTACAAGACAAATAAGGATAAGTTGTCTTGAGCAACTGTCCCATTCCTTGAAGTGGAAGCGAATGAATGTTTATGCAGATTGGTCATGAGGCTGGTCTGTCCCTGTAATACGGTAAAACCTGTACATTGACATCCGTCATTCTCGTGTGAAAAATGTTACTGAGCCTTTCCCACTAACATTCAGTACATTTTTGTAGGTTACGTCCATTTTTTGGAGTGCGGTAGATTAATGAAAGAACTGGAAGCATTTTAAAAGGGTGCACGATATTTTATAGTACATGCTATCGCTTTTATATCAGCATATATAAGGCAATTTTTTTATATTAATGTAATGGAAAGCTATTAGCTGATATGTGTCCTTTTGCCAGTTTTTTGAATTAGGGTTGAAATAAACTTCTAGTGGTACCCTCTGCTAGACAAAAAATGAAACATGTAAACGAAAACATTAAAACTTATGCTATCAATACTATCACTGAAAATTTTAACTGATGGCCGCTAAACGTTATATTAGCTGCAAAACTTTCCTATAAAATTGTATTTTTGCGCATTTCACTTTATGGCTTTCCACTACAGGTTTGTGAACTGATAATTTCACCATTTAACCTCATAAATTCGGCTTCTATATCCTTTATAGTAACTGGAATATTGCACGTTCTTTATAAAGGCCTGTGGGCTTGCGGGTTTGAGACCTGGTCTCGTACGTTTGAGAATGATGTGTTGAGCAGGGTATTGAGATAATGATGAAGGATGGAGCACAGGAGTAGAGAAAATTATCTAACAAGGGGTTTAAACATTTTCACTCTTCGCCTAATACCGATAGATTATTACGTTATGGATGAGAGGGTGCGGAACATGTTGGATTCCTTATTGGAACAGATCACGTGTGAATTATGCCTAGATGTGAGCAGGTTAAAACATAATTTAAGGAAGTTGTAAGGACAAAAACTGGATTGGACTATCGGAGTATATTTTCTAAATTAAAAACCTATATAACCATGGTGATGAATCTTGGCTTCCATAAAGCAGGATGAATAGCATAAGAATTGCTTAAAGAAGACTGTTGTGGAGTTAGTTTACTTGAGTATTCAACCTGGCGGATTGGTCCAGAATTGATTGCTCAAACTATGAGCTATGAGTTTCCCCCCCCCCCCCCCCCAAGCGCCTACATCGCGTATAGCTGGTCAACTTTGCTTTTTTGCGTTGTTTGGAACCGTATTTTTTTCAACATTTAATCAGAGCTGTAGATTGGTTTTTTTAGATGTTTAATCTTTTCCAACAAAATCAAATTAAACTTTGCGTTATAGAAAACAGTGGGTTGAGAATGCAGTTAGAATGTAGGACACATGAAATGCATACAGAATTTTGGTACGCCTTTTTAAAAACGGACAATTGGAAGACGGGGAAGGAGACGGGTCTTATGGAATTAGGTTTTGAGGACCGAAGTGAATGAAAGTGGCTCAGGAGTTCTCCATAGACGGGGGCTTTGTTATTAGCAGTATTGAATCTATGGGTTTCCACCAGAGCGTGCCCTACATGAGGCAGACTGTCACAGATTTATTTACTTTTTACACCGGATATTTTTCGTCCTTGTTACATTCGTCTACCCACCCCTCACCCCCACTCCCACCCGGAATGTAGTATCAACGAGGGAACCTATAAATGTGAGCGAAACCACTTCGTTTTATTTATTTTAAACCTCTGTCCTTGGCGCAGAAGGGATGGCTTTTCCCATATTTTGTTCACACAGACCGTTTTCTTCAGACACTAAAGCGTTTTTCTGCCTCAGTTTATCAATTTGTTGCTTTTTCTTCTTTAGCAATATAAGCTATATAAGTTATAATCAGACGCCGTCATTTGTTGTTCTTAACCCCGTGAAGTCGAGTGAGAGAGAGAGTGAGAGAGGATAGTTGAGGAGTTGAAGCCAATAGAATAGTATGGGGTAGAAATAAGAAACTATATTTTTGGGGATAGAGAGAGCATCTTATTGTTTGTTCTTCTGGTCAGTATTGAATGAGAGCGAAGACGTTGAAACGAAAGGATGAAAGAGGAGGCAAAATTTTGATTTTTTAATGCTAAATTTATAATTTTGAAAGGTCAAGTAATTTTGTGGCCTCCACGGTAAGGAGGTGAATTGTTATTAATTTAAATCAAGAGGGCTGATTGAGAACCGTGCAGTAGCAGCTTGGAGCTTAGGAACCATTTCAGAATTTGTTTGAAAACAGAGGAAAACCGAAAGAAAGTAAAAGAAACCTGTGTGAAATGGCCGGTCTCAGGATACATACTGAATTCTAGACAGTTGTCCGGCAAACAAATGAATATGGCAGGCCCGTACATTCTAGCAACTTGGGTGCCATAGGCTTAACTGATAATTTTAGTACATTTTATGCAACAATTCAGTACAGTACAATACAAAACAATAAGATGCAGCTTATCCGTGTCTCTTGAAGCCGAAGATCCGCTAAATAATGTTTATTAATTCAGTCCGTAAAGAGACAATACGAAAATCAGTTTTTTAATGCTGTTTAAGGAAATAATCGCTGTTTACACCGAGAATCATATGAATCCCATAAATGTGTTTCGATAAATAATTTCGAAAATATCTTCCTTCCGTCTGTCTCCAAGTAACATCACCCAACTAGAAAGAAAGTAAAGCAGTCTCGCTACACGCAATGTAGGTCGCTTGTGGGTAGAGGTGCGTGTTAACACGTTGGCTCCCATGGGAGCCACTGGTGGGTCACATGAGAATTGGTTTTAGTACCGCGAGAGTCGCCAATGGGTCACAGTACTGTATCGATTATTGGAGACTCAGTGTTCATCGTGTGAAATGTTGAATTTCTAATATAATAGCTGGGACAAGAAAGAAACGCGATGCGTGTGAGTGCTACGACTGCCAGGCGGTTCCTACCGTAAGAGTTCTTTTCCTTACCGGTGCATGGTGAGGGTCACCGGTGAGTCACGATGCGAAATTTATGCCCACAAAAATTACTTGCGAGCCGGCGAGTTAAGGCAGGGAATTCATGTTTAGTTGCATAACTTTCAGTTACTCAAGGTAGGTTGTGCCATTGGTTAATGCCGTTTAATATTTATATGAAGTACAGCCTTTTTATAAACATCGTGAAGGCCCATACTATTTTTTTAAGTAAGTAGGCACAGTGAAATCCTAAGGAACAAAATTAAATTTGGCCACACTTTCATTATTCACATACGTACGCTAAATTGTGTTGGTATTGTATAGTTTTATGCGAAGAATTAATGCACCAATCTTTTTTTTTTTTGTATTTTAAAGCATAGGAATTTAAGAAACATGACTTCTCTTTGGGTTTACCTCAAACAACACAATCTTCCTTCTTTCTTGAAGTTTGCCGATAATACAACTTGCAGCCTGGAGGCGGAAAATTTTCCACATGACTTTCCACTTCCCGCTTTCAACATCGGTTATAGAATACCTAACCCATCAGAATTAACTGGACTGATCTTTGATGTTTGGGATATAATTAAAGTCAGGGTATGGTACTGAACATCTCTTACACAGACAGTTGAAGTTAGTGTAGTACCTTAGTTACGGAATGTCAGAATTCTCTAAGGTTAACTAAGGAAACCAATTTTGTAATGGCCTTGTTTCATACAAGTAAATGATGATTTATCACTTCGCTTATACACTGTTAGAACTATAACTGGCTCCATGTGGGCGTTTGGGGATCCACTCAGTGTAACTAACTTGCTATCAGCTCTTGTGTAACAATAAGCTTTGTTCCTATTAACAGTCTCCCACAGGTGTGAAGTCAGGTTCTCACGGCAGCGAATATAAAGATGGCTGTCTTCTGGATTGTTGCACCATATATGCTAGTAGAAATATATAAATGTTTCAAATGTTCTTGCAGCGTTCATTATCAGGTCGATGATTTAGTCTTCTTTACTTGTCGACCTGATGATGGACGCAGCAAGTACTTCTGAGACGTCGGCAAACTTTCCCAGACTAGACGCCTCAGTATCCCAGAAGACAGCCATTTAAATGTCACACATGTTCAGTTTAAGAATAAGTTGTATTTTTAAACTCATCTCAGCTGAAATAAAATATTTCAGGCAAATAAAAATGTCACTTAGAATGAATCAAACTATACAACATTTTAAGTAGGTCTGCCGTTCCGAGCCTTATCCAATTATGTGTCCTGGTTTTGGCGTTTTAGTTGCTGACGGAGACGACAGTAATTGTGCCTATAGTTTAAAATAATCTAATCGGAAGAGAATAGCTCGTTTTTGTTGTAAACATTACATTATTCATCTAAATTTCGTTAGTCGCATACCTCGTAGTCTCGTTTACGCACATCGGCGTTTGCGAGAAAAGACGTTGATCTGGAAGTGGATGACCTTGATTATGGGCAGAGAAGGGATTTCCGCTTACACTGGCAGATTTGAAATATATATATCGACGCCATGAATAAACCCCTACCATAGCGTAACAGAGCGTGACAAGTGCAAAATCGTGTACGGAAATAATCTCCGCAGACCAACAACAACAACACAAGGAAATGGAGCCTGACTTCTCTAGCAACGAAACATCACTGGACATATCCACAGTAACAGTAGCTTGTTACAGAGCTGCTCAAATCGAATGACTTCAGTGGCACAACCGGAAGCCCTCTAAGAATGCGGATGCTATATATAAATTGAGACTTTTTATATACGCCACTGTATCTCCTGAATACATTCCAAGAATTCAATTTTTCTCTGGAGGGATATCATAAAAAATATGAAGCGATGGAAAGCAGTCTTCAGGATTGTGTCATAAAGAGTCGCTGAGCTTCGATCATTTTACAAAGCCTTTCTGTAGAGTTCAAGTTGTTATGAGGTACAGTTTATCCCAAAATTTGCCTCAACTAATATTGACTTACACAACGAAGTCTTCGTTACAGTTATGGGTACAGACAGTTAGGCTAAGTTTCTGATAGGTAATTTATGTTATTATTCTGCTGCAAGCAGTTTAAAAAAGGAAACATTTTTATAATAGTTTAATAGACGATTTTTTATCATCGCGTTAAATTCAATAGCGTCGAATTATAATATTGTTATGTACAGTGAGTTGGAAGTATATAAAAGAAACCTTGTTTAACTTACAGCCTCCAAAATATCGAAGATGGATCTAGAATAAACACAAATAACCTCAATCAAAGTTTTCAGCTTCCCAGCCGAAATTTGAACGGGATACCATCAAAATTTAAGGTTAGATTTCGAATCACTACACTGCAACATTCAGTGAACTGCATTGCATTGTACTGAACAGCGTAATATTACTTAAATTTCAAAACGCCTTCAGTAAGAATTCACTATTTCAGTTGACGTAAAGGAATACTTAAGAACCATCCGCTATACTAAAGTTTTAGTGTAGATGATGGTTTCTTGGTTGTAAAGACGGCGAGAATGACTAAACCACTTATACCCGTCTATACCAGTGTTATAAAAGCCGTACGTAACACGAATTTCCATTTATGTAATGGCTTACAATTTTGGCATAGGTATAACTTTTAAATTTAAGTTTTAAAGCAAAGTGAAACTGTTGTATGGGGTTTTATATAGCAAGCCTTTGTTTTTGAAAGATGTATCAAGTTAGACGTATTCTAGATCGAAAGAAGCCGAGCCCAAAGGAATGTTTAAGAAATAACCAACAATCCCATCAGAAACATGGAACAAAATCCACGGCGCACAAAGAATATTCATTACCTTTTTAATAAAATCCTGCCATTTGCCCTATCCTGAGATAATTCAGTTCGATCAATATATCCTCACATCTTATTTATGTAAGTCAAATGTTAATGCATATAATACTATTGTGCTATATGAGATTTTACTCGACAACAAAGTATTAAGTGAACTGTATCAATATTCTACACATGCAGACACAGAAGCGTATATACCAGTTTACTGCCAATAATATGTATGGCTTATCCCCTTGGTGGCTATAGTAACCACTTCAACCCAGGGAAAATAGGAAGTAACACCAAACATAATAGGAGACTACAATTTGTAGTTATGAAACCTTATTACTACGCGATTTATTAGTGACTTAACATCATTATTGGTTTTGAGTATATAGATTTTTTATATAAATATATATGTATTTACAAAAGGAGCTTAGCTGACATTTTTCGTTTTCGTATATTTTTTCAGCTTGTCTGTTAAAGATATTTTGTATCTGTTATTTACGTAAGGTTTCTTTCTTTACAATCTAAGTTTCATATAGTGTGAATTTGGCTAAGTTTGCTGATTCATTTTACTTAATATGTGCTAATATCGTTGTTAAGTGAGGTTATTAATTTGAGATCCGAATGTTATTGTGACGTCTGTGATCATTGTAAACGCGCGAGATGCAGAACGAAATGTTCAACTTATGGTTGAATAAAGAACAGATGAAGGTCAGATGACTGAAATGTGTCTGCAGAGAAAGTTACGTAATGTGTACAGCAGATGAGATTTTAAGATATGCTAAAATTTTAAAAACTATATTATTATGAAACTGACGATAAAAAATAAAATACTGTATCGTTGTCCCAGTTCTGTTTACCCATCTCTTGTAATGCACAACAGGGCAGGTCCTCTTAACACTTTGAATCATGAAGTTTGTCTAAATACTAATTAAAAATATATTTCCTTTCTCAAAGAAAGCACGACGCATCTGCATTACAATTACCATTTGGTTGAAACTGTTTAAGAAATTAGTCCCCGATTATTCTGAGAAACACAAGAGACTAATTAATGCTCTCTGTAGGCAAAATTTTGGGTTGTCGAATGCCAAATCAGGTGGTACGTATAGTTATAACTTCGCCTTAGAGAAATAACTCCTGATACTAGGTTCGAACGGAAAATCACAATACCTTCATCACTCCACCACAAGGAGCAGATATTCTGTGTTTCCATAACAAAGTAATTGTATACGTACATTGTTTTGAAAGCTTCTATCCCACCTGCAGGCAAACTAGAACTGCACAAATGCAAAAGCGACAACTATTCGGTTGAATTATAGTTCCTTGGCTGTACATTGAATACGAACACGTTAGAGAAATGTTGGAAAAAATTTATTCATCGCTTTCATATGATAAAATAATGCACTTTAAAATGAAATGTTATGCCATTTCAGTGATACTGTGTCTGGGTGTGGTTTATTGCTTGTCTTTTTACTATAGTTCCGGAGCCATGTCCTTTATTGTCAGAAATATTTTATACTCGCCATGTCATAAAACTACTGAAACTACGAGGGGCTTCTCTTCAGATTCAGTTGAGTTCTACGATGTCATTGAAAAAGACACCGACGCCACGATTTGAAGTCTGTCTGTCAACTAACTTTGTGATACAGGGTGTTTAAAGTGGCACATATTTATGCAACCGATCAAGAAATTTCTTATTTTTACAGGAGTCAAAGGTTAACTACATTTGTAATAGAACCCTGACATACGCCCCTACTCTGAACAGCTTAATCTAATCCTCATCACCACAATATATATTTTTGAGATCCACTTTATTACCACCTTCCCATTTCGGAAGAGTTCTCTTCCCTTCAGTTTTTTAACAAAATTCTTTCCACATAATTCTAGTATTTCCAATGCGTGCTACGTATCCTGTTTATCACAACCCACTTTGTTTGCTATTATAAGATTTGGTGAAGGGTATAAATTGTAGTAGTCTGGACGAATTTGTGCGTTCCACGTCCTTTTAAAGTAAGCGGCCCCCCTTGGAGGGGGTAGAGGGATTGAGAGGAGGTTTAGCAAAGAAGGAAGCATGTAGCCCTGCTGTAAAGTAAAAAGTAAAGCTGTCCCACTATACGCCATGAAGGCACTTTGGTGGGGGGGGAGGGAAAGAGACGATATAGCTCCTAATCATTCTTGACCTCGGCACTAGATGGGGTGAGCGGTCAGCGTCATGCCCTGGCCACGCTTTACCCCAGGGAAGGAATCCCGTTACCCATTGAATAGGCGGCTGGGTGGGCACCAGAGCCAGTCTGGAAGCAGAGACTAGAGGAAAGATCCTCTGCCTCCGTCGGGAATCGAACACCGGTCGTCCAGTTCGTAGCCAGTTCCGTACTATAAATATTATTTACGCCCGGCAGTGTTTTGTGTCTCGCTGTCTCAGCTTCTATGTCGAAAATGCCGTTTGTTTCCGTGGGACATGACTTTGTTTCCCTTGTACCGGAAAGCTAGTTACGCAGATGTTTGGTTCCGAGCGCTGTATATAGCTATTCATCATGCAGTATTTCCGAGTTTTATTCTATTCCCACCCTTAAGGAACCAGATAGCCTCCATAACGCCCCGTTCTTGAACACTTCCAGTCTTCTTGACACAGAGTATATAAATTTTTCCTTAGAACTTTATCATCTATCGTCTCATTTTATAATTATTTTGAATGTTATACATCGCTTTGGCGTTCTTATTTATTTAAACCAAGATGTTTCGGAGATTGGTTCTATTTGTCAGATCAGCGGGGAGGGGGGGACAAAGCCTTTTTCTGTTGGTAATCTTTGTAGAGATAATCTCGGTGTTGAAAAGTAGCAGATAGATTGTAGACCGGCGCGTCTCAGGGGATTTATTACTATAATTCGTTAATAATAACATTTCTCCCATATCATCCTGCAAAGGTAATATACAATCCAGCATGTGCTGTAAACTACATTATTCAATTTACGTGTTCTCAGTCCTCGTTGAGCATCTCGAATTCACAGTTCATAATCACTCTCAGCATTAATTCGACCCTAAATAATCCCTGCAGTAGACGGTCACTGAACAGACTGCGAATTAACAGCTGCAGTAATTGTGCATTTCCATTATCGTGACCGCTATGGTTTTGTGTTGTAAGTGTGGCACGAAAAGTCACCAACTATTGTCGAGTAAATTGTTTATCACATTGATAACACGTCATATTGTTCGGAAGGTAATTAGTTAGATTCTCGCCTGCAGTAGCGGTTATTATAAATTATAAGTTTCAAGGTCAATTGAGACTGTGTTACGTATTTTAGTATGCTATGACCGCCTTCCTTTTTTTCCCACCTGCCTAACAATAAGTTCTCGCTCAAAGGTGCAGATGAGGACTTTTGAAATGTAACCGTAATTAAATTGGGCACAATAAGACAAAAAATCAGTTGCCGGTCTACACTCAGGCCTAATATATTTCCTCCATTATTCGTAAATAATCTTATAGAAAAAGTTTAATTTTCTGAAAACAATAATTTTGAAAGGATAGTGTCTTGTGACGGACATTTGCATTGCAGTACAAGTTTCATATTGTTTTTCAAACTGGCTTGTAGATAAACTTGCAGAGATGTAACGTACAATGAAAATTGTATTCTCTGAAGTATTTTGAAATTAGATATAAATGTATGTTGGTCGTTTAGTTAAATTGTATCGATATATCTGTATCTATAAAGAAATATTACCAATGCGAAATTGTACGTTGAAGCAAAACAAGGCATACTGAACTGAATAACCGATAGACTAAAGGAAAACTAAATTATTTTGCAGCTCGGCTTAATTTGACTGCGTCCTATTTTATACTGGTTTCGTATAAATATTGTTTGAGCCATTAGAAAGACATTAACCTTTCGCTTAATAAAATAAGAGAGTAATATATTATGATTTGTAATAATGAAATTTATGTGGATTTGTAATCCTGATGTGGAATTGATGTTAACATTGAATGTGCTATTACGTTGCGTTTACACTTTGGGTTGTTACGAATTCTATATATCATCATATAGAATGAATTATCAGTGCGTTAGGATTTTTTTGTTATGTAGTCCTGCACAAAAGAAGAACGCTACCCGTCCTTACTTGAAAACACCAGTATTTATTCGTTCGTGTTGTTTCTTTGTTCGTTTGTTTCATTTTTAATTCACTTTGTGCATTGTTAAATGATACAGCTAACCGACGATCTGAAACAAGGAAAGAAGATGAAGTTCCAGGAATTAAAACGAAAAGCTGAGAATAAGGAAAACTGGAGAGCTCTTTTTGGGCAGAGCAATGGACCTGTCGTCAGACAGAACACTGAATAATAATTGTTAAATACTTTCATTTCTGAAAGTGACTTTACTCCATTATAATGTTTTTGCAACGGCTGTGTGCAATTAAACTAGCAACTGGCTCTTAGTCGAATAATGCACAGCGTACATTGCAGCAGTGTTATATTTCCTTACCAAACGTTTTAAATAAGACCAGCACAATAAATAGACTTTAGTAAATTGTGTGGGGCTGCATGATAAATTCGAAGGCACTGAACATCCATACTGTTTTGTGAAATATTGCTTTGTAATTATTATTGTACATTACAGTAACATTTTCACTGTATTTGACACACCAAGCCTGAAACAAATGGTCGCTTGATTTGTTTACAAAACTCCGAATTGGAAATAATAATCCAAACATAATCTACAGAGTAAACTAATAAGAATGGCGGTTTGCAATTGTATCGGGATAAAACATAAACTTAATCTGTTATTAGTTAATAGCAAATAGCAAAACTAAACAATATGTGTAGTAAATTGAACACCACACACAAAAGATAATCTGCCCAGTACTTATGAAGTCAATTCCCTTTAGTTCTATAAACGATTTGTGGTCACTGTTTACGTCACAGAATAAATATAAGTTTGCATTTAATGTCGGCTAGTATCGAGTTTTAGACATCAACAGAAGACAGAGATCCAGAAAGAGAAATTTCATTCAAATCTTCAAATATAGTTTTACCACGTTTATGGACTATTGCCCTTTTTGTTGGGGCATGCAGTTATGTATACGGCTTAACTTTTTCAACAGAAAAGTTTGTTGTCTGTGAATTCTTTAAGTTGAATTTACCATTTTTTGGTACGGTACCGCTTTTGACTGTGTACAAGATGTGTAATGTATGTATGACTTGAGACATTCTCACGAGGAGGGTTAGTTTAATTACTCAGTTTGCCATTTTAACAATACAGTTACCAGAATAATAGCTTTAACACGAAATTTTATGCAAAGAAAATAAATATTTTGTGTCTATTCCTGTAATAAGCTTGTAAAGATAAAATGTTTTACTGAAGAAGCACGAAGCAAAATGTGTTAGAGCAGTTGACATTTTTACAGTAGAAGCACTTGTACTTGTGGTAAATTGTATTATTTCTACGACGACGTTATAATGAGATTTCTTCAAGGGGGTCTTCGACGATGTAAACTGAATTGTCAGCACAGACTGAAGAAACATTTTGTAATATAAGATCCGACAAAAGAACTCCTGTACATCACATGGTGTTTTCAAGATCAACTTTTGTCGCCAACTAAATTTGAAACATAGGCTTCAATAGGTTCATCTAATTCTGTGTATTATTTGAACTGAAAAGTTCACACATCACTGATGTTTATTGTGATGCATGGCGTTTTAAGTGTGACACCACAAAACTGCATGGAAATATTACGAATAATAAGATGTTAAATATGAGTATATTAGAAAAATGCCATGTGTAATGTATTCGGTTTCACTGGTGTCCCTGTAACTAGGTTAAATTCCTAATTATACAGTTATCGAGTCATGTTTAAACACGCGTCCACACCACCAAGTATATGTGTCAAATAATTACGACCAGAGCAACTGCAGCTGAAGCATTATTTATGTCTGATTAATTTGTTGTGAGAACGGAGGATTAATTTGTGTACAGAAATATTTTAGTATGTTGTCTTATACTAATCAAATAGGGATGTTTGGACAGTATGCAGTCTATTATTTGAGGTCCTATTACGGAAAATAGTTGTAGTTCTTTGCTTAAGAATACGATATACCATGATAATTAGGCAGACAGAGGCATATGGAATACAAGAAAAAGAATATTGCAGCAAAAGTCACGAAAAGCTAGAGATAAGTGGGTGTGTATTCAAATGTATTCTAGATGAAAAGGTAAAGATTAAAAATAGAAGTAACTTGCGATAAAGTCTTGGGTCTGGATAGGACATTTTTAATGTCCCATAGCAATATGGATGTTCTTATTCTTGGAACTTTTTGACTTCAGTAGTTAGACTGTATCCGTACTTTTTGAATCGATCATTCCATCCTACTTCCTGATTCCTTCTATTGTTTCATAAATTATTTGTTATCACTAAGTGCTTTGGTCACAATCTTCTACGTGTTCTGTCTAGTATCTAGTAAGTAACATGCACAGCTGTCTCTGCAGCAAAATATCTGCAACTCCTTGTTTCAATTTAAGGTCCATCTGTGTGTATCCGAAGTTACGTCAACTTACATATTCACTGCTACACGTGGGCATTATATTTTTGGGTGACATCATGCTTAAGAAATGAAATGCATAACAGAAGTAACAATTTATCCTCTAAATATGTGTTAATGTGTAGAAATATTTGGCGAGTATCGTTTTCGGTATTGTCTTTGGCTTATACATTCCTGCCTGCTGATAAGTCTCTATAACGGCGTAACAACATTGCGTGTTCTGACAAGTAAACAATACCATACTGTTTTATCATTTAAGCTAAATGAATTGTGTTTGTGACATTGGTTTCTCTTTCTCTGTCTGTTAAATAGCGAGATATCGTTTTAATAGGCCTACACTTTGTTGATAATCTGAATTGAACATATATATATGTATAAAACACAATCTTGTTGTGGAAGCCTAATAAATTAAGGGCGTGGGTTTTGGAAACAAGAAACGCACTTCTCTACTCCTACTAGTTGTGTTAAATTGGAATTCCTATCTCGAACTTAACAGCTTAGGACGAGCTTCAGAACTTTGCACACGCGTAGGCATCACTTATCTGTGATGTAGAACCTTAGCTCTGAATTATCCTGGCAGGCCATACGTGACATTACGTTAGTGTAGTTTGTTAGAGGTACAGGAGTTCAAGATGTGGGCGTATTATATAATCACATCAGTAGGCTACTTCTAAATTATCGAAATAAATGTAGTGATAAATAGAAGCATAATTTATTTTACGTAACAATTTTTATAGCGAAACGTTTTAGATACTTCTTTATCTAAGCTTATGACATAATGGAAACAGTCTTCATGTAATTCTCGCTCTGTAATTCATTGGACCGATAAGAACAGAAGTTAGATTAGGAAGACTTCCAGGTTGTAGCGCCGTGTAGTCTAGTAGAAGTTTACCGACTTTCAGAGGTGCTTGCTGTCTCCATCATTAGGGTGACGAATGTCACTGCGCTGCAAGCCAGAAGACAGCCATCTTCGGACTCACTGCCGTGAGAATCTAAAATCCTAAAAAGGTGGATTATAACCATTACTATTTTTGCAGAACGCCTGTATCAAATTCCATTGAAATCCTTCGAGTAGTGAGATAAAAAATGAGAACGGACAGAGCAAATCTCCTCACGTATTTATTTCGTTCGCTGCCTCAAACATACGTATAAAACAGTATTTTAATACATTACTCAGGACTCGTGGAAACGTTCTACTTTTATTCCATTGTCTTCCCGTCTATATAGTTTCTAGGATTAAATTCACGTGAACACGTTTTAAAGATCTGCGTGTCCAATATTACATGGTATTATTACAATATTATTTACTTATGTTTATGTAATAAGCGTGCAAATTAAATATTTTCCTTTTAGTTTTTTAGTTTAGTTTTTCCGTTACATAGCAGATTAGATAATAAATAATTTACCAAGCACGTTTTTTTTAATATACTTTCTGAACAGGCTCTTAAGAATAAAAATTCTTACACATAACCATTTCCTCTTCAATTTAGCGTAAAGCATGACAAACACAAACACACATTTTTCTATAGACTGTACTCTACTTCTTGGGCTTTCTCTGAAATTTTTTTAACATACCTGTGTGTTTAGCGTAAAGTATGACATAAAAATCTGAAGCGTTCCAGACACTATACTACATTTTTCATTTTCATCCGCGCCAGTATGAAAATTTTACGTTTGTAAATAAATTTTAAACTGTGATTGAAGTTTTGAAATTGGCACAGCGAAATGACGATTCTTTCTTTCTCTCTCTCTCTCTCTTATACACACACACACACATACACACACACACACACACTTCTGAACACGTTGTATTTATAAGTAGGCCAAACCTATTAAGTACAGAATGGTTCTGAACTTACGCAACCCATATTAAAATATTTATTGATGGTTGCAGTTTAATCCATTTCGATTGGATTAATAAACACACAGTTCAGCTGTGACTATACAAGAGCCACACAGGTCACATCATTTTGTAACCTGTTCGCATCAGTCCTTGATTCGTCCTTCAATAGTCGAAATACAAGAATGTCTTTTTAATTTGCCGAAATGAATTTAGGGACACATTTCCTGATTCTCCTGCGCCAAACAAATGGGTAATGTCTCATCTGGTGAACTGTTTCTGTGCACGACAAAAATCTTTTCGGTCGACCTCCGAGTTTCAGTGACGATAGTGTGGACGATATCCGTCAGACTTTGTTACGCTGTCCATGAACGTCACTGAGAAAATTTTCTTTTATAAATGCTTTGTCTTACGAAGTGTACAAATACAGCATGTGCCAGAAATATGTTGCGTGATTTTTCGAACACTCTTTGTATTGGCATTCTATTTCGGACTAATTTAGCTGTTTTTATGGAGTCCTTTGAAAATGTTTGACCATCTGGATTTGCTTTAACACAGTTTGTACACATTGGTAATAATCGAGGGATTTAGTGGAATAATTTCATTTAATTCATTTTATGTTATTGTGAATTTATGTAATGAAATTTACTTCTGTCTGCACTATAAAGTGTTTTCAGTTAAAGTCACAAAATCATTGTTTAAAGTATAAAGTGGATTATTACATTAAAATATGTTTTATTGAAATAAAGTACATATCAACATTAAAAGATCCTCGATGTCTGAAGTATTCTGATGATGGAGCGTTATAATATGTAAAATTGTTCCTTTGAACTTTGTCCATCTACTGAATTATATATAATGTTATAAAACTAAAATGTTTCGGAAGATGAATTACACTTCCGTCTTCAGATAAAAGGGAGAATAATACATTACCTTAGCCAGGAGGCCCAACAAATAGGTTTTCTGTGTTCTTAGCCATTTTTACCTAAAAACGGAAGCAGAGGCTAGCTTCCGGAACGCTGTCTTTTTATATGTTACAATTTAGACGTTGTACAAGGTGCAAAAGAACAGTTTTACAAAATAATTCCCATACACGTAACTGCCATATGTGGGAAGTATTTTTTCTCTTGTTGAGAAATTCGGTAGGTAATCTTTTAACTGTGAGATGTGTGTGAATACGCCCGATGAAGTACGACCTGATGGATCTCTGGGCGTTAGGATTAGGTGGTAAATATAGTATCAATGCAAATATTGTCGGATCTCAAATTCTTGTTTTTAGATATAACGAAATGCAGATTGGTCTGTGCCGTGAAAGAAAATTATTGGCCAACCCTGTTACATCAAAGTTGTCTCCCCCATGACACCAAGCATTGCGTTGTATATGTCAATACTTGTACTTCGTATACGGAAGCAAATCACAATCCTTGCATAGATCATGGGCACGTATTTTGTGTTCCTGTCAGACTGTCGAGGAAAATTCTGAAACAGTACTTTACAATAGACCACGACATTTGCTTGTTCATACTTCCTTATTCATAAATCTCAAGCCATCCTAGCGTTTGACGTTGCATAAAGTGCGCTGTTTTTAACACTCTGCAAACTAAAGGAAGCGGCCGCCACTAACACAGAATGTGAGACGGGCGGATGTGTGTGAGTCGGGTAGTAGCGTCGGCGAGGGATCGATATACCAGCAGCGGGCCGGGCGGGCGGGAGGCTGCTCCACAGCGCTCTGCTGTCACCGCGCGGTCGCTACTGTTCATTCGTACCTCCGCCGTGTTCCATGTCGCTCGCGAGTAATAATCCGCCGCGAGACTGCCCCTGATCCAGTGACCAACAGCCGGCTGACACCCTCTTCGATCTCGTGTAACCATCGCTCTGATCGCAGGTGTACAGTGAAACCGGCGAAATCCTGTTCTTGACCAAGTGTGAAAAAATGGTTATTGTATCAGAAACTCGTTGGATCGAAAACTTTTACTACAGCAACAGTTTCTGTAATTATTTAGTTTAAAATGGAATATTCTAGGAAAGAGACAAAAGAGATCGCATATCATGTGACGTCACAGAGATCAAGACAATCTGCGGTAAGTACCAAGCAAGGTCAAGGTCATTCAAACCTATACGCGTGTTAAGGGATATTGATAGAAATTTTATGTAAAACTTATTAATCTTTCTAAATATATGTGAGTGAAATTTTAACAGTTAAAATCGACAGGAGTTTGGAAGACTGAAGTTTGTTAATAACATACAAGAAATATTGACGTCACAACATAAATAATAAAACTTCTTGTGCTGTTTCATATGCTCTAGAGCGAATTTAGGAACCGGAGAGTTATTATAATGAACCTGTTAACACGATAAATTGTTTCGCGTCATTATCGTCTGCACAACTGTAGTAAGAATACGCATCCTGTTTCTGCACGCCGTCAAGACGTGATGTTTTGTTGGCTTCACGCTAGGTCTGGCCTGAGTCGATACTCATTGATGCTCCCGCGTTTGCGGTGTCTTATTGCCAGTTCTCTAAGCCGGAAACTGTTGAATCTGTTTCTGTTATTGTTACGATGGCATGGCACTGTGACTGCGGAACTGCTGTCGCTGACGGGCCCATCGTTCATTCCCCCAACTGATAAATGCGAGCGAATAATATTGACAGAGCAAAACCGAAGGACTCGGAGAAAACCCTGTCCCAGGTTCACTTTGTCCTCCACAAATTACACGTACACTGTTCTTGGAGCGAACCCAGGCTTATGCTATAGGAAGTTGCACTCACGCTAAAACAAGTCCAAATTGAGTTAATTACAGATGAAAATTAATTATCGACAGAAGTTTTTGGTGGTTTTGGCGTTTTATAATCGACCGTGTTAGTGCACGTATAATGCATGACTGTCCATGTTCTGAATAATGACGATAGATAGCGCAATATCCATATGAAGTTGAAGCTCATCTAAGAAGATAATTATGAAGTATTTAGTGTGTACCTTAAAAAAACAGTACTTCTGTGTTATAGAAACCAATAGGGTAACGGTGTGTAAAGAAATTATCGCATTTAGTCATGGGATTAATAGAAAACCCATGAATATAAAATGTAGATTGTTAAAGCAGATGACACATACAGTTAACGATGTATTTAAATGGGTTTTTTATTTTACAAATGCTATTAACGTTAGACAGGTTTTAGAAGTACTTCTGATATGGGTGACGAAAACAATGAAACAATGTAATATTATATATATATATATATATATATATATATATATTATATTTCATAGTCGAAATGTATGGGAAAGGAATACATGAGAAAAGACGGAAGGAGATGAAGGCAAGAAGGGGATAAAGGAGCAACGGATGAAGATACAAAATAATGCATTCTCCGCTGAATTTTAGCTGACCTACATGCGAATTATAATAGCCGTGATTTCTAAAGTCTTTTGAAATTATGCGTTCCTTCCATAAGTTACATAATGAGGAGATAGTCTGTGTAGATCGGCCAGTGCTTCAGCTTTTGGTTCAGTTTGGCATTCAGGTGTGCAGATGAATTTAATTTGAATGCATGCTCGTAAACTGTGCTGAATACATTTTAAAGATTTCTAAGAAACGGCTCTCCGTACCAAGTATGAGCGCCTGACGAAATGTAAACCTCATTAAGCTTTATAACGTTCGTTTTAACACTTTATAATATTATGTATGTTTGATTAAGTGCATGGAAGAAATCGCATATACCTCTATGAAACGTTCATCCATAGAGTTTATGGCTATTGAATATAGTATCTGCAGTGTAGATTAGCTGTAACGAATTTGTATTTGAAATAAATTGGCATCAAGTTCAGTCAGACATACTAAATTTTTAAAATTTTATGTGCTTCAAGACAACTTTCCAGTCCTTTTCCTACTGTGCGACTGTGTACAGCGTGCACTTTCTTGGAGATGTGTATATTGGCTCCACTAGTTGTCACAGATACAAAGCGTTTCTCGTTGTGTAATATCCAAAATTTGTTACATACTTCATCCATCTTCTTTAAAATACGTTTCTGAGCACTGTGTTCGATCCTCGTTATGTAAATATTCGTTAATACGTCTCCATATTTTGTTTTCACTTATTGCTCAAGATTCACATTCATTTGAGCAAAATTAATTCTTTCTGAGCTAGATGATATTTAAGCAGTTTTATTGTTACGCTGATTATGAATCACTGTACTGACATTTTTTAACTCTTAAATCAGAGAGCGTTAAAAATGAAAGTTGCGTATGTTCAAACGCTGTTCTTGGCTGAAGTGTTAGTTTCCTGGAAAGTAGGCCTAAACGTTAGAGTTAAAGAATCCGTGAACTGACTCGTACAAAAGGAAATCTTCTTTCTGGTAATATTAAGGAAGCTGTGTTACTTTCTATAGACAGATACTAATCGTAAGTGTGGGTACTGTTAACGAAAGGTATCTACTTTATATACGAAGAAATCTTAAGTAGTTCCTATAACGCGTTACATTTAAGTGATTCTAATCTTTAAAAATAGTTTACTTCACGGTCATTGTATGTACCTATTTTAATTGGAAGGTATTTGGTTCGAATACCGGTAAGTCTTAAAAGAAGTTCTTATAATGCGTTATCTTCCGAAATAGTGATTTCCACAGATCGATTTATCTACACGGTCAGTGTCTGTATTGCAGTTGGAAGACATCTGATGAGTTATAACCCATATGGTAATCAAGCATTGTATTATTGTTTTCAACTAATCAGGATCTTATACAGATTGTATATGTATTGATTTCTAGAATTCTGCCTCGATTTGGCAACCTGTCTTGTTTGTAGTTTAGCTGTAGAAATGTTTTTTGCTGAAGGAAAATTACATTTATTCATTGGGCACTTGAATATTTTGCAGTACACAGTTACTCACTTGTAAGTACAGGCCTGTCATTTATTTAAGGAAAGTAAACATTACACTCGTCTTCTGAAAAGCTGACGTTGGGAATTAGGGGTTATGAACCGACTCGTCTTTGCGCTCTGATGACCTCGAGCTATGTTTTGTGTCAAGAACAGACAGGACCAGAAGCAGGAAAGCTGATAGGAAGCAACGAAAAATAATTAAGAAAATCATGCTTAAACAAGAATTGGTTCTTGGGTAAAAGTAGGAATTTACGTCGTCTTAAATCTGTTGGCGAATTATATTTTGTTGTATTCATAATATACGAAGACGCAAACTTAAATAGCATTGTACAATTGATATTTTTCGGGTAGGCGAATTGTGTTTTCTTTGCGGTAGGAACTGAATATTCATATAGTATTTAGAGCAACTTCAGGCTTCAAAGGGTTCAGCTCGGGTTATCTGTGGTTAAGCTAGCCTACTGTATCTGATGCCTGTTAACAGATCCTGTAGTAAAGCCCTCTTCTGTGGCTGCATTCCAGCACAGTGTGGCCAAACTAAAGTTGCGCAGTGAATTTCTCCAGCCTCACTTCAGTACGCGCCATTAATGGCGTCTTTATACTTCGCTTAAGCCTACAAAAATATAATAATAATAATAATAATAATAATAGGCACGAATAATTCCCATGATTGTAGGACCAACTGGAACTGTCTCCAAGTCACTCAAAACATATTTGGCCAACATCCGGGCAAACACGACATTAAGGAACTTCAGAAAACCACCACACAAGGAACATCAAACATCATTCGAAAGACGGTTATGTAAAATGTATAATGCCTCAGGCGAAATCTGTTTAATGCATGTTACACTTATTAAAAAAACAAAATATATTTCATAAATAGCTGCTGCACCGTTAACCTCAGGGGCAAGGTTTGTCTCAAGTGTATAGAAGTAAATACCCTTTAAAATGGTGAATAGATGGATTAATAATAATAAACAGTAAGGTTTGGGCCTTTTGACCCATTTAGTCCTCCCACTGAACATATTTATTCTTCCATCTCAGTGGAATTCATCTGTTACCTTTCGATTATAATTCTTAATTTGTCTGATGAGGTGGTTCATTTCGTTCAGAATGACGTTTTTCGTAATAATTTCATTAACTATTTAAAGCACCGTGGTCGCTATATTTCATGAACTACCTGTTTTGACGTTCGGTTTTGTTTTGTTGGCGGAATAAACAGAGACTGTTTTTCTAAACAGTGTGCGTCAGTATGCTTACTGAAGAAAATAAAATAGTCACCGCTTCTGCGCATACTTTTAATTGTGCATATCGATATTGTAAATAAGATTTACAATGAGGCCTATACTTAGATAACACTGACAGAAATTACTATAGAAGGCAATAGAAACAGTGAAGGGAACAAAACCTTCTTATTTGATTTCAGGTTCTCAAGGCTGTGAAGATGTCGATGTTGGTCTTCTAGGTTGTAACGTCTTGTGGACTTGTGGGTGGATATCAACGTTTCGAATATCACAGTGCTTGCATGTACAGGGCTGCAGGTTGTATGTCCTTCCGAAGCTATGGTATCTAACTACAAGTCCAATTGATACTGCACTTGTTTATAGCCAAATTATGTTTACAGTTTGTAACGAAATTTTGAATTTTTTATACACAGATTTGTGTGAAACAAAAGCAATTTGGAAGTAGGAAAAGCTTCATTAGCTAGGCATATTTTGCGAATTCTTTGAAGTTCTGATTGAAAAGAAAACATGAAGGAATTAGACTTCTAGAACTTTACTTACACACAGGTAGTATACAAAACAATTTTCAAGGCATGTGGATAAGTTTTGATAGTCACAGAACGTTGGATGATACGAACATACATAGTAACCGGTGATTATGGTGATAATTTTATCGATGTGGGCTGAATCGCATATAAAAATTATGAGTAATGTAATTTGGTCTCGTAAAGGACATTATTTTAATTAACATACTAAATATATATGTGTTTTAATAAAATATGTAAATGTTAATTTTTTATGAGCAAGGTTAGTGAACTGATTAGAGATGAACGTATATAACAGAAAGAAGATGATTCAACGATAAAAAACTCTGTCCAAATTATTCTATTATGAATATTAATTTAACTACATTATTTCAACACCGAACCTTACTATAGACATAAGAAGGCCCCTAAATTATAGATTAGTTAACGTAGGACGAGAGATATTTTTTATTCATAATTGGTTTCTCTTTGTCCCATCTTTCTGTAATAATAGAAATTGCATCCTTTTTTTACTTCTCCGCTAAGCTTTCCCTGTCTTACCGCCTTCCTGACGAGTTGCGTAAGTAAGCGGACGTCTAATCTTGTGAAAACTAAAATAAAAATGTTGCGGACGACTTAATACAGTGTTTTTAATTAGGGAAGAATACTTAATCTAATATTCAACATTCACCGATAGATTAATATTTTTAAAGTCGACTTAACTACACTGTTAATGAATTGAACATTTCAAACGAA
This sequence comes from Zootermopsis nevadensis, assembly GCF_977971745.1. NCBI lineage: Eukaryota > Metazoa > Arthropoda > Insecta > Blattodea > Termopsidae > Zootermopsis > Zootermopsis nevadensis. The sequence goes on from NW_028259162.1 coordinate 11,405,340, forward strand.
AACTTAGGAATTAAAACTGAACGTAACCTACATTTATCGTGCTATTATTTCCTAAATACAAAACGCAATATCAACACAGTATTCCTTTTACGATATTTTGTTGTTATCTTGTCGTTCTATGTTTCGTCTGGTGACTCTATAGATAACATGGTTCTGTCAGACCTAACCTAACTTAACGGTGCAGAAGACGTGTACTATCTTATAAATAACTGATAGGCGAAACATACTTCCGTAGATTGACTGTACGCTGCCAAGAAAATTTAAACCAACTAGTCCCGCGTGCACGTTGCTTTCCGCCCTGTAAAGGTAATAAAAGATAAAACTAACTCAATTTTATGACGCGAGTCGTCTAGATCTACTCTAATTAACTTGTAATCAAATCTATGTTAGTTTCAAAGTGGAATTATTATTTGCTCTTAAATGTTTCATTTGCCCTCCTAAATGAAATTGGTATATATGTGCAGATTTGTTGTCGTGATTCAGAGCTTTTTTTGTTAGGAATGTAAGATTGTCGGTAAAATGATATATTAATTTGTCTATAATTTATTATTTTCTCAGAAACTTACAGCACATTCCTGCCTATATTATTTTATTAGCTCACATATTTTCTAGTTTTTTATTTCATGCTGAATTATAAACTTCACTTTTCAAAGTCTCTTAATATAATTAGAAATTTGGCAGTTTATTATAATCGTCTGTACATAAATTCAGTGTTACAAAACCTGATTAATTCAAGACGACTTTGGGTTTATATTTCAATTAAAATTACTTCTCTAAGTAATAATTAAGTACATAAATTGTGCCTATACGTATTTTGTGTAGTGAGTAGCTCCTGAGATGTTTGATACAGTTAAATGGAAGTGGACGCAGTAGACGTACATAAGTCTATTTATTCTGTAATTAAAGCTAGGATCATAAAGCTTTTATGTTTGTCTCTTGTCTACACATACACATGCTGAAACATTTTTTGTAAAATACGGTATGTAGGTCATGCCACTGAGAGACATGTCGGTAGCGCGCTCGTAAATTCTCGCCCTTCAATTGCAGCACAGTGACAGCGCAGACGTCTAAGTTTTAGTGCCATTAGTGAATTTTAGTAGTTAATGTGTTTGTCAGAACATCATTCCTTGTATCGTTTTGGTATAGGAGAGTACAGAAGTATTATTGGCACAAGTATGCTTTTGGATATATTCGAGCTTCAGTCGATTATTAATAGACTCGAGAAAATACGAGTTTCTTTCTACCATGCTAGCTGCTGAGCTGTAAGGTTGAATGAAGCGAGAAGGCATGAATATTTTCTTTCGGATTTCAGAAAAATGTCGTGCCTATTCAAAAGAAGAAACCCTTGGGAATATTTTCAGATTCTGTAAAATCCATTTTAAACGCGTGAAAAGCAATACAGTTACGAATGAAATTTCTTCCTTTACACGCTCTACGAAAGTCAGGAGTAAAGGGTAATGAAAACTGTCATTTAGAAACTTTTCAAAATGTTGTTTTGATGTTAAAAGATCAAAGTAACTACATCCGTCTTACAGCGAAAATTACGAATGAACTGCAGGAAGTAATTCTTCCCCGTCCTTTGCCTCGTGTGAAACAGGCTACTTTCGGGAACAAAATTTAAATTATTATAAAATTATTCAAATAAGTTATTGTCCATGCTGAAGACATATAGTGGCTTTATCCAAGATTGTATCCAAGTATTCGTGTTATAGATTCCACCAGAGTTTTCACGTTAAGTGTAATCATGGTCCAGAACTATCAGGAGTGTATATTTGTAATGTTGGATCGTGTTGTATGTTGTATAAACAGCCTTAAAATATTATGCAATTATTATTATTATTATTATTATTATTATCTTTTCAGATTTTATACATTTAGGTTTTTAATATACACAGTTAGTTTCTCTGTTCAAAGTTTTCAGTATCTACTGAATTTACTTTTGTTTATCCGTTCGCCTGAGTGTATCCGTACTGTCGTCTTTAACTGCGAAAGCATTCCCGTGTCATTACGAGGGCGGTCCATCAGAGATCTCAGTATCATCTGTTGATGACCTAGAAATTATACACGAATCCAGAGACCGTGGATGAATCCTACCTCTGACCACATTTGTTTTCTATCTGTCACTGTCACATGGTTTATCAAAGGTCTGTGCTCCTTAGAGCCAATGGATTTATCCCACATCTTGAAGAACCGTTGTGATACCCCCTTATCCGTTGCAATTTAACGTACGTGCCTTATTTCGGAGAAGACCCTAGAAGTGTCGACCTTCTTCCAAACAATACAGTAAACCCTCCTCCAACGATAATTTATTCAGCGCGGGTTCCATTATACGCTTGAAAATAAATGCGAACAATTTTTGTCAGAAGCCGAAAATTTGATTATACGCGATCTGCTAAATAAAATGTAGTAATTTAAAGTTTATCATTTCGTTCCGCTCAACTTTTCGATAATTCATTATATTACTCTGTCTCTTAAAATTAAATATCATTGTAGTGTATTTATGATTTTTTGTTTATTTATAAGCTCGTACTTTGACTTTACACGGCCGTGTTCCCATATTCCTATTAATTCCACGCAATAATGAGCTTATCCAACACGGATTTACCGAACGTCTCACTTTCACGGCACGTATTTCCCGCATTGGACGAGGGTTCGCTATATAGAGGACCCGAGACACAAAGATCTTACGTTGACTTCGGGTGTGTATGGTGACTTTATTAACTCGGTTACTGTTATTTTGGTTTCCTTAGTGTAAATAAAACCAGGCCTTTAACGAGACGAAAAACACACACAAAACAAAGCGGGACGTTGTTTCGTACTCTGGCTAATGTGATTGTGAACGATTGCAGTTTTTAGGGGCCAGAGCTTTAATGGTTTCGTAGCCGCGTAAAGAGCTCATCTTTCTGACACGCCACATTGAAGAGCTAAGTAGAGCAGCGATCCTTTGGTGCTATCTTCTATCAAAGCATCTGTTTCGCCCCAATTTATCTTCTCTCTAACAGATCGTTTTCGTGTTTTCTCTTTCTCCAAAAGTGAGGATGTTCTGCAGAAGTTTACCACTCTTTTTTTATAAGGCAATTAAAAACTGAATTGTTTTCTGCATTTTGTAAACGACGAAATTCTTTCAGAAATATCATAAATAAAAATCCATGTTGAATGTTATTTGCTATTGCATTTAAATTCGTTTTTAAAAGAACCGAATGAATTCTGTTTAAACATTTGTTATCTTTGTTGTACGACTTGATAAAAATAACATTGTGACGGCTGGGGGAGTTTGAAGTATTTACCTATACTGCATTGACTGGGACAGTAGAAAGTTTATTCATAGTTAAACGATAAGCAAGACGGGCCTTTATACTGCTTTGCAGCATAAGACACGTTGTACTTGTGTTTTCTTTGTACTTAATACAGTAAACGTATTCTTTTTCTAAGTGTAGTGTACTTATTTTTCAGTCTTGATGTTTGTGCTATAAGTAGGTCTTAAGAAAGGTCTCTCCAGGATTACTTCACTAGACTCCCTTGGGACTAAGTCCTTCTAACCGCAGCTGAGTCACAGATGTAACCCAGCACGTACAACATAAACTTCACGAATTAAGCTACTGCTTGCAGAATTTTTTATTTAAATACAGATAGACGGTAACAGTGATCAGTAGGGGAGTGTTGTGAATGCTTTGGCCGTTGCCGGTCGAAGTGTTTAACAATTTATAACGTATTATTATGTATTAAATGTGTCTGTCTGTAATTACTAGATAATTTCCGGCGCCTACGAAAGCGTCTACTAACTTAACATAATTACTTAAGCGAATGAATGATACCGAAACTTTTAGGATAGGGATTGTGAACCTGTGGTCCGTCGATAAATTTTATGCGGCTCGCGTACAGTTTTTATAATGCTGTGTTACTCTATAATTAAAAATAGTTTTTTGATTTCACAAAACACTTATTCTTAACCCCTAAAAGCACAATACTGTTCCACATAATTTATGACTCACTAAATATGTGTTTTACCCACTTTGGATAGGCTATATAGATAGATAGATTTTGTCACTATTATGAGAATAAACATCTATTCGTTATTTCAACAATTCTACTAACTGATCCTAGCAATAAAGTTGTATTGTAAAGACTGAATTCTCGGGTTAAAGGGGTTAATGACGTCAGTATACTGCAATAATTATAGCTGTGAGCAACTGTAAAGCTTAATGAAGAAAGTTAATTAAAAAACTAGGACGCGTCTCTCTGATGAACGCTTGAGAGATGCATGCAAATCACAACAACAGAAATTAAACCTTACATGGAAGGATTATTCAAGCAAAATTAGTGCCAAATACCTCACTAATGACTGATTTTGTTAAGGAAATTTTTTGAGTAATATGTCAACCTGTTTACAGGAGCGGGCCTAATTTTTTATCAGCTTTTATAAACTGTCAGTGTGTTTCAATACATTGTCTTCATTTATAACACGACGGTCCGCGAGTTGATAAGAAACGGTGAATGTATTTCCAGGTATCGAACGGGTTGAGAAGTACCTTTTTAGAAGCAGAGTCAACATCCATCTCATACTGGAGCAGGAGTAGAAGAAGCAGGAGCATGTTCACATACACTAACAACTGCCCCCCCCCCTCAAAAAAAAAAAACACACACACACACAAGTAGAAACACGTAAACTCAAACAGGCCTATTTCAAGAGCTTAGTTGCTGGGATGGGATTTAGCTGTGAAATTAAGAAAGCTATTTGTGATTTAAATAATTGATGCAACAGTGGATTACGTTGGCCGCATGGTCAAAAGTACTAAATTCCCAGCACTTAGGATCGCGTGTTTGAGACCTTCTCGGGACGCGAAATTTTGTCCATGTGTTTTTTTTATTTTTGTGTTGGTACATGACGATCTCATCTCCTATCCGAGAAGTCAGCATCTTTAAGCAAGGATTTGGGAAAAGACTAAACCGAAAAAGACCAACGTTGGAATAAAACCATAGTGTGAAATGAAAGCACAATATGAAGCTAAACTTATTTGTAAAAAATTAAATAAATATTCATTTTGGTGGCTTGTACAGATAGCCGCAGGTTTCTTTTCTTTGGACAGGATGATCCAGAAGTCACGCAACCCATTCCTGACACTTTTTTTATATTTGTCAAAAAATAAATTACATTGAAATCATAAAACAAAAACGATGTTGGATACGTCCACCGCTTTTAGCGACGCGTGCATTCGCTTTTTTCGTCACGTTTGATGACACCCGAAGAAGCGTGTCTGTGTCATTGCATTTGTTCACCAGACGAGATATTGTTGATTTGTTTGGCACGGGAATGTCGGTAAATGTATTTCTAATCTCATTTTTGCAATTAATGACGAGATGTCAGATAGCGTTCGACAATGAACACTCGTTGCACTTGTGAAAAATACATCCTTGCACTTTACTGTCGAAAGAGAATCAGCGGACTTGTGCGGGCAGGTTACAACATAAAGTGACTTGTTTGGGCTCTTGTGTAGTCACAGTGATATTGTTAGCTTATTAATCTAATCGAATTATATCGAATTGCAACCATTATTAAATATTGTAATATGGGTTGCGTGACTTTTAGACCATTCTGTAGAATGAAATTGGCCCGTCTTATAAAACTTTACGTTTCTTTCCATTGTATCTCGGAGGATGGTTCAAGGTAGTTGCTAGGCCAGGAAACCATGGTTGATTGCTCTCCTGCGTCCGGCCGCAAACTTGTTTCTGAAAGGATGAAAGGAATTCTGGTTGTAAAGAGAAGAGCTCACGAAAAGTTTGCACATTTAAAATAAGGTAGTTGTACTGAGGTCTCTCGCTGTTCGTGGCTGGTCTGTAATCGGGACGCAGGCCTCAGTTTTATGGGTTGAAACTCCGGTTAAAATGTTCTGTAGTCTGTGCAGTGCCTGACGAAATTTAAACTCGAGCCTTAATTCTAGCGAAGAACACGTCGTTGTTATTAAGGAAGTGAACCCGTAATAGGGGCATCGCTCTGTGTCACCCCATCTGCAGTATTATTCACCACATTTTAATTAAATTCAGAAATGAACGTCTGCTTGGTCGATCAGATTTTGTTCTGATCCATGTCGGTCAATATAAACACTTCTTTTAGTTTACTCTGAGCTTAAATCGAAGTTAATAAAATTCCTGGAAGTGCTTCCTGAACAAATAGCACGTAGCCTGAAGTACGTATTATTAATATATAAATTTTATCCAAAATATTTTACAAGCTGTATGATCCATGTTTAAGTAAAAGTCAGTAAGTGCACAGAAATAAACCTCATGCCTCTACGAATCCTTCGAAACTATGGGAAAGTTGAAATATATATGAGGAATAGTAACACATAATTATATTTACTTCGAAATTAAGGTCAAATTAAATTAGGGAAGTGTTACTTACTATTCAATCAAGACCATTTTGTGCTTTCTGTCTTATATTTAAAAAAGTTAAACCTGAAAGATAAACTAATCATGAACTCTAATTTCGTATGCTGTTTTTTTATTTATAGTGACATGTATGTGAAACTAGGGTTTCTACCTTAAGCGAAAGACATGAAGTCTGTTAAATGTGTTTAAAATAGGATGTCGAGGAGAATATTTGGACCCAAGATAGAAGATGTAACGGGATGCTAGATAAAGTGTGTTTAATGAGGAGCTTCATAATTTGAACCCTTTAGTAAATATTTTTAGTGTGATCAAACCAAGGAGGATAGGAATGACGGGGCTTATGGTAGGCATTAAAGATATGAGATATGCACACAAAATTTCAGCTGAGAAACCTTATAGGAAGAGACCAATTGGGAAAACTAGACGTGTCTGTCGCTTTATATAACAATATTTTATCAACGGAATAGGTTATATATTGTTGATTGATAGCATGGTGGCGAATGCTGACGTTAAAAAATTGTGGAAGAAAGTTCTGTGACATGTATGAAGTGCCAGGCGTTTTAATGAAGAAGAAGGAAACCCCTTGAATATCCAACTCAGAATCAGTGTTCAAATCGATATTAGAAAATGGAACTTCTATAATACAAGGCATTATTAGTTCTAACCGCGGCACTACGACATTAGGTAGAAGGATTTTGAGATAATTTGTTGCACAAAAATTGTTAACAGCGGCTAATAACTAAGCCAAAACAGTCGACTTCATTTCAGAGTATCGGTGGTGATGGTGACTATATTTTTAATATCTGGAATCATTACCGGGAAAGTATTTAATAGATTCTCTACAGAAACATCGCATCACAAAAATATCAGGAACATCACTCATAATAAGGAAAGTAAAAATCAGAAATTTGAAGCCTGAGTCACTACTTAGCTTTCATATTTACCATCCAAGTCGAACAGTGCCAGGAAAAACCTGTGAGAAGAGAGGAGGAAATAATTAAATTAAATTAATTTATTTAAGTGTTTGCGAACAGCAAGAAGCCAATAAGAGGCAAACACTGATAATACATACAATAATAATAAAATTATAATAAAAAATATTTCACAAACAAATTAACTAAACATATATACATGTATGAACATTGTTAAATATAACAGCCAAATATAGGTAAACCCAAAATAGAAACAATATTATACACAAAGAAAATAAATGAAGAAATTCAAATAAAAGCAAATAATCCACCTAGTGAAACACTAATATAAATGTAAAACCCTACAGAAGTACAAGGATCTAATAACCAGGCTAGATCATCTATCAAGACAAGATTATTTCCCTTATTGAGAACGTACCATCAAGGGAGATAATGTTTGTGCTAAATACGTCCAAAGATTTACATACGTCATTTGTAGCGATGACGCACCTGGCTGAAGGGCTAATAATAATGAATAAAAACTGTAATAAGTGAATGAATAATTATCTTTGTACTTATACGTCACACGAGAATACAGCAGCTGCCAAGAAAACGCTGGGTGTTAATAAAATGAAATATTCACTTTTCATCACTCCATGTTACTTTGGAGTTCCTGCTTTCGTGGTTACTGTCTGGTTTTTGTATTGGAAAATGGACGACATGCGACATTCTCGCGTCATTTGAGGCATTTCAATGAAGATGAATGATGTCGTTGGCGTGACATGCCGCTCACTGTTCGGTTTGATATCCGTCCCTTATTTCTAAGATATAGCCCTCAGATTCTTAAGAACAGAGAATGTAGTAATTCGCATTGGAAACCTATATAGACCAACAGAACTTGGCTACCAGGCATTACGAGCGTATCTGTTTTTCTGAATCCCGAGAAGGAATTTTGAGTTTTAACTCTGTCATCTCGGTGTAATGCATAGCTGAGGCTCTTATTGTGTACGTAGGCTAAATCGACCAGAGTAAAACAAATATTCACTCTGTCCATTGCAGAGACCAAGAATGCGTATTTACAGGTGCAGATGCGACAATATTTAGCCGGTGAAGAGTCTGTAGAGAAATTTAATCAGTGAGGAATAATTAGGAACTTCTTGGTATCTTATTTCCATGCCACTTTCCAAACGACAGGTGCGGCTGTCTTGTTGCTACTGGCTGGACCCGAAAAATTGAGAAAGCCGAAAGAGACATACCAGAATTAAGCTTTTTGTGCGTTGCTGGGGTTAATATTTACTCATATATGCACATTAGAAATTCGTTGAATACTTTATGTATCAATGGTATCAATGTTTACCACGTGTTTTATGTTTTTAACTCTCAATGTCTCTCCCAGAATATAGTTATGTTCCTTTTGTTCATGTGAACTAAGAGCTGGATTTCGATCAGATTACGTCTTGTGAATCTGCAGTAAAATAATGCTGAACCAAATATATCATGTAAGCAATTCTGTTGTTGTTCCTGACATATGCTTGGGGCATAGTGTAAGAAATAATGTTCAGACTCCAGAACCTAAAATATAAATATAAAACTTTGAAATTATATTGATAGAATTTACAAGTGTTGCGTGTTGAAGTTTACATAACTACTTTTAATTTTAGTAATCAACACGTAAATGCCTTTCTTAAGTGACTTTTCCAGTTTAGACACTGTTCGCATGTTTATTCTTTTGAAATAATTGGAAATTACATTAAAATATGGTGTCAAAATCGGAATTTCGTCGGTGCAATTAGATCCAGAAATAGGCCCATACTGGACCTACAGCTTAAGTATATTATCCATGAACTTCTTTCATTATCACAGCGATAAGAATTCTTCTAGTACCGTTTCTGAGATAAAATTAAGCAAATTATTGATAACCTTTTTATTCAAATATGATTATCGGATTATTGTGTTACTAAGGACATCGGAAACTACCAAAATCATCTTTTATCCTGTTCAGTACGTTCCATATCTTAACACCTGAACACTCATACTTAAATCCTACATATGCTTAGAAAGGATCGTAAAGAAACCATTTGAAGTTTTCAGACTGGAAGACACCTTTATACTCGTGATTTTGTCACGTTACTGAACCATAGCACATATTACAGGCGTGTAATCTGTGCAGAGGGTTTTCTCACCATTATGCACCGTGTAACTATTGTCCTTGCTGTAATGTAGCACATCAGCTGAGATTATAGTCCTAAAGAGGGGATTGATTGGCCCGTTGACAAATGCATTATTGCTTTAGTACTCACGTAACACGTTCTGTCATCTGAAAATAATACAGCGTGTTGCATGAGTACCAGTAGACACGTAGACGCTTATGTCGCCGACGTTAATTACAATGTGGCCAGTCCCAGGAAAGACGAGTTGGAGAAAATTGTATTCTGTGATAACTGTAAGTGATGGAAGAGGAACGATTAGAAATAAAGGTGGAAAGAAAGAGATATAAGGATATTAGATTGTAGGGTTGGTAGGTAGTCAGAGAGACAAAAATTACACACTGGAGATGTAGAAGTATGATAAGGTTTGGACATAGCTATAAATTGTTCTAAAATGAAAGTTTATTCGCGTATTTATAGTGTGATTGAATAATCTCACATGCAGATTGTTTATAAGATTAATACAAATATTGGTAAAAGTTACCAGAAATGTAATTGGTATGGAAAGGGCCGAAACGTTTTCTTTTCATTAACACACTGCCATTGTTTTATTGTCTAATGAGTTTCGATAAATATCACTCAAATATAGAATTCATCCTGGTGAAAATAATGTTCTATAATGAGGCGAAAATTTTTAAGTTAGTGCATTTAATTGAAAGTTTTATGTGCGATGCTGAAACTTAAAATTAGGTTTCTGTAACGGTAAGCCTCCAGAGTTGTATTTGTTAATTTCGCATCTCGGCTGGACTACCGTTTATTGTGTGTGCAGAGGTATTTAATGGTTTTCCTCAGTTTCATCAGGTGAGTGTTGTGGTGTGCACTAAAATGTGTCACAACCGCCTCCTTCAAAATCCCTATTTACGACGTCATATTTTATACTGCATAAAATTAGCAACTGATAACAGCTAAGAATTCTGAAGCTGATGGGCTAGTGGAAAGTGGGAAAGTATAAATTGTCATTTACCCAGGCTTGCTTCTTCGGATGTGAACAGGCTACAAAGGAGCACAGGGAAGCAATTTCATGTGAACTTTTGCTTACGGAATATTCGCTTAAAAGAGGCGCGTGTTTAGTGCTCCCTAGAGCAGCATGCCTTCTTATTGTATTGTGCCCTTATGCATCGCAGTCTGGTACTGTATAACCTGGTTTCTTACACTTGTTCGTCTACTTGACGAGTAGTTTCTCTTTGAAGCAACGTTTCTGTGATGATTTCGCATGTGCCACGGACTTCTGTTCTATTAACTGTTAACAATCGGTTAACTTTCGCTTCTGCTATTGCCGCTTCCAGTTTGTTGTGGAATCTGATGTAACGCAACTCTGTTAACTGTGTTTTCATATTCCGCATGCTGTGTTTCTAAGACTTGCATATCCAAAGTTATAACGCAATGAAACTGCTAAAGGACTTGGCTTTGTCTTTCGCTCTGAGGGTAGGGCGAAGTCTGGGACGACAAGCAGCTGAAGAGTATTTGTATACTGAAGAAAGACGAAGTAGTTGCGAACAGGAGACGATTTACACAACTATAATCTCGCGTTATTCTTGTGATTTAATACGATGTATTTCATAGGCAAGTCATGTAGAATGCTTTCCGCATGACACTCGTAGTTAGTGTCCATACAAGATGTTTATGGGTTAATTTGACTATAATTCATATCGGTTTAATATAACCCACAGTGAATGTTTTCAAGAAAAATGACTAATCTGAATGTGGAAGTATCTGGTGTAAATAGGCGTGAATTTTATAAGAAATGGATGATTTGGTGCGATATGTTTTGAAAGTCTCATAACAGGATAAGATGTGAGAATATGATTTGTTAGCTGAATGTCTTTTCTCCTTGTGTGAATGTGAATTTTTCCGTCTGACAACACGCATAAACCTTACATGGAAGGAGTCGAAGCGACAGGATGAGAAATGACAGCTATCAGAATAAGACGTTCCTCGTGGCAAAGAAAAATTCTATCCCAGAAACGGAGGCTCGTGTGTACACTGAAACTGATCTTGACTGGACAAGCGATTACATTATGTTATTGTAAATGTAATTGAAGGCATTCAGAAGATATATTTTTGAAATGAACAAAATACTGAAATAGGCTATTGATTTTCGGACACTTTTCCGTAATTAAACTTGTTATACGTAAGATGTATTCGTGTATAATTTTGTTGTAAGTAACACCCTCAACTTCAGAAGAACTAGACCGATGTACAAACGGCCAAACTGTATATAGTTTACTGTGCCTAATATCGTTTCCCCCCATGCGCATCTAATATCTAACATATAATTATTTAGCTTATGAAATCAGATCAGCATTTTCATTCTTTATCACATTACATTTGTCTTGGTAACCTCGCTTAGATTTATATATGCCTCCAAAGGAGACTGTAATTGAAGTCGGAATGTCTTTATGTGAAATTTATTTTGACACTTGTAAAATTAACAGCAACTTGTAGTTATATGATGTCAGTAAACACGTAAACACTTTTTTAAACTTTCATTTTTACATTTAAAAAATATTTTTATGTGAACGAATCATAAGGATGAGATGGGATAACATGCAGCACACATGGGCCACAGATGCGAAAAACAATCAAAATGTTCGTCGGAAACCCTGAAGGAAAGAGATTATTTGGGAGACCTATAAATAGATGTATATTGAAGATACAGGGTTTGATGATGCGAAGAGAATTCAACTGTCTTAGGACATGGTTCAGTGAAGGGTTCTTGTGAACATAGCAATGGAAGGTAAATAGATGTGTCATTCAGCACATATGAAGGCTGCTTATGTTGCTTTAGGCAGACGCCACGAATATAATTTATAAACAGATTGTTATGTTACATTTTCAATCCGGTCTACAACGTATTTTGAAAATTTCTTAATCTCTTTTTCTTGTCATTTCTTAAAAGGTGCCACTCAGTAACGTTGACAATGGTGTTTTATCCTTACAGATTTATCCATCTAATATCAACTTGTACCTTACACTGAAACTCAAATGATCGATTCTCTTCTATTTAACGACGCTGTAACAACTGCTTGCTTTACGCAGTGTCGCGGGAATATTAATCATTTGTAAATTTATTAATTTTAAAATATGTGGAAGGAGCTATCGTGGCCTGTTTGGAGACGTTACCAGGCAGTCTGGCACTTGCCTGGGAGGACTGAGGTAAACCACGAATATCTATATTGTGTTAGTCATAGAGCTAATTTTACAGCAAAGCCAACTGCTTTCGATGTGTTTGTCCTGGCGGTCTCAGAATGCATGTTGACCACGACTTTCGGTCCTGTTCCATTGTGCGAATGTTGTTCATTCTGCGGATATTCATTTCATTTGTGCTGTTTGCTTCCAGTTTCTGTAACATGAAGTTTCCTGCCACGTTTCGTTTATGTACAAAACTGTTGTGAAGCTTCTTAATAATAGAATTATCAGCAACGCTGTAACGCAGGAGATACAGAAATCGCATCTGTGTAGATAATGACGTCAAGGTGTTAAAATTAAAAACGGAAACCCATGAATCTCATAATTATGTAAATGTGATTACAGGCGCCATGTTTTCGCAGTGCTAAGTCATGCCGTTTGCGCCCTTTCGTAACCCGGTAGACTTAATTGAAAGTATTAATGTTAATTTTACTGATATCAACAATTGGGCCCCAATACTTTGTCCCGAAGTTCTTCACTCTCGCTTCACCTTACAATTCTCTCGATTGTAAGCGTGTTTAATACCGCTTATATTATTTATAGACCTTGTAACTACACAGCCATTCATTTCATTGTCTCTGTAAGGATTTATTGCTTAAAATTCAACTCGGCTGCGTTAGTTGTTCGTTCAAATAAAACTAACCGAAACTTAAGAACTAAGTGTAAATAAGGCTGGCCTCTATTATGGTAATGTTGGCCTATTTCCCGTACTTTTTTGCTAATTAAAATTATATTTTCCTGTGTGTGTTCAATCCACTAATTAAGTTTAATAATAATCTCTTCTGTTCACAAGCAAGATATCTCTTCAGCGCGTTAAGAGTTCGAATCAAGTTAAGTTGGCACATTACAGATCGTTATGAGATAACACCAAACTAAAATAATAGCAGGCATTCCAGTAGGCCTGTATGTCTTGTTTATTTATTGAATTATTTTGCATGTCACGTCGCGTTCTTCAATAATAAATAGTTCATGTGTTATTGACCTGGGCGTAAATCAGAAACGTCTGTACAGCTTTTAATGAAGTTCTTAGGCTATCAGGATTTAAATGTCACTAAATGTGATTTACATCCTGTGTTTCTGTTTATATCTCAGTATGAATGCTAACAGACTTGTAGCGTTAATTTATTGAATTTTATTGAGTGAATTGAATAGTGGTACTGCTGTTCAGGTACGTGATTACTGAAGATAATGCCAAGAACATGTAAATTATATTATTATAAACTTGGTATCTATAATAGCTGTAAATGCAAATTCTGTGTGAGATCATTTTTCAAACATAAGCTCGTAGATGCGTCTGTGAGATCGTTCATCAGAGTCGTTATATCTGTTAATTTTTTAAAGAAATCTAGCTTGAGGACTGATAATTTAATATAAAAAACTTTTAGGGTCTGAACGAATGTATTAATTTCAATTTACAGCTGCAATTTATAAACTGAGATCCACAAATATCTAATGAATATTTATAACAGCGAATATCTTTGTGAGAAATTTACATGTTATACTTCCCACTATTTTTAAGCTGTTGCTTCGTGTTAGCCCATTATTTCCAATAATCGCAAGTCACAGCCTCCCAAAATTGTCCTTCCTGCATACTTGTCTTTTACTGTTCTGCTATTCCAGTCTTGTATCGATACATTATTATCCCTTCCATTGCTTAGTTTGTTTGTTCTGCTCTGCAATCAATATTAAATTGTTGCCTGGTGTCATGGCGTCTCATTCATCGATCCTTTTTCAGCAGTATCATTTTATTAAGAGAGTCTTTATTAAGTTTCCGTATTCTTAAAGTGTCTAGGTCTTGTTTCTGCTACATAACTAGATAACCTTAACCTAAATTATGTTTCATAGATCTCCTTTCATTTCTGTGCTTATGCGCTTGTTAGTCTAGAGCAGGGGTTCTCAACCTTTTTCGCTGACGTACCACTAATTATTATTTAACACATTAAATGTACCACTAACCAAATGCGTTCAGAGAAAACTGTTATTTATGTTAATATTATCTTTTGATTTTATTACTTAGTTCTCGTACCACTCAACATTGGCTCGCGTACCACCAGTGGTACGCGTACCATAGGTCGAGAATTGATGGTCTATATTACTGTTTGGTTATCAAGATATCTTAGTTATATATGGGTTTTTATTGCATACATGCAAGATTCGTTACTTCTTACCTCAGTTCCCAATCTGGTAAGGGATTTTATTTCAAATTTTCAAGATCAGCGCCATGTTTGTAATTTTAATGAAGTTATGACACAACTGGCTGTTATATTAAATAATCGAATACATGATTAGATCTTCATTTAATAAACTGTAGTTTCTCATATGAGCACTAAATCCTCTGTTTTGATATTCTCTGCCTCAGAAATTGATACAGAACCATTAAATAACCTAAAATGTATACTTTAAAGGTAGAACCGCAGTATTTAGTACTCAGAATACAGGTTATATTTTGGGGTTGAAAGATATGTTGGGTTACATGACTGATATGTGTAATCTACAACGAATTATTCATTCTTTGTACCACATGTGCAATTACATTTGGTTTTGTATGAGAAGCATGTATCTACTTTTCCTTTCAAACAAAAGTGAATGCGTAGTTTTTTCCTTATTATTCAAGAATTCCAGCAACCTAGTATGAGAGAGTGAAACGCGATCCTCAGAGTGTCGCAGTGTGCTGTATATATACCACGTAAACAACCGTACATAAGCAGTGTTTCTCGTGTCGCTATTAACAGCTGACTCAGACTGTGTGGCTGGAAATCGAGAGTGAGTCTGCAAGTAGATACATTCGAGTCATGGTTTGTTTGATGCTGTGTTCAGCACACGTCCAGCAAAAACACCAATTCCTGAATCAGCGGACTGAGACGAACTCTATAGCCAGTTTAGTTAACGTAGGAGAACTGCAACGAACAAAGAAAGCAAAATATTGCATGTGAATTTGCTTTAAAATACTAAAAACGTCGTCCTTTAAGCCCATTCGAGTGCGAAAACACTACTAAAATATGAATATATACTGTCTTTGTCCGTTACTTGGTTTAAGGCACGGTAAGTGCCTTACATCTGTACAGCTATCTGTCCGTCCGTCCGTCCACCGATTCCTGCTGCAGATCTAATCAGACTGTGGATTCTATTTTGATTTTATGGTGATGATTGGTGGAGCGGAATCACGATCAAACCAAACTTGCCAAATACTGCCCCCGCTATATAAGATCTCCAATAACGCCCAACCATTATATATTCATCCTGAAGATGGCACCTACAATGTTTTCCGAAACTCTGGATAATTTTAAACATTAGGCGCGGCTCATTCCCATAGTGCCGAGTGTTATTTATTGTTGACAGTAGAACGAATAATTCCCAAGGTTGCCTATCAACTCGCTTGTACTATTTTATCACTATGCAGTATTTAAGAGTCCTATATTATCAGACACTATTGATATTAGTATCTTTTAAGAAACGAGAAATACAGGTGAATATAGCAGAACGGGCATGTTACATGTTCTTATTACCGACTTTCACGACTAACGGCTAATACTGATGAACTTCTGCTTTCGGAGATAAGCCCCATAGAATGTTAAAGTTTTGCCAAGATGTCGGAAAACATTCAATAGTCTGCAGCGAGAACCTAAATAGAAGGCTAATATTGATGTACGTTCTTGAATCAGGGGACGGACTTCCGGTTATCGGAGGAGAGGACATCTTTCCTTCGGAAACACCTATCTGATTTTGTTGAGGAAAGAGATGAAATTACCATGAACTTGGTGTGTTAACTGAGAATGATCGTGTTAAAGATACGGTGAGATCCATGGTAATGGATCATAATGATCTGAAGAATTGTATAAAGTGGGAGGAGAAATGTCAAATGATACTTTTAGTTGGTTCGAGCCAATGTCAACTCTTCTTAGAAAGCAGTCTGTGGTTTGCAGAGTATTGATTTCTTGTGAATGTGACACTAAGAAGGGTATAAAATAAATTTTTAGAAGAAAATTGGATGCACTCTAATTTATTTATTCTCTATCGTGATACGCAATTTAAAGAATAAGCATGCCTGTGAAAATTATAAATTATGTGTTTATTACAATTCAGCATAGGAATTTCAGTCTTACTGTTCGTAGATTCATCACTTGCGATCAAATACATCGCGTATTCATCAACGTGTTGTAATTTTTCAAAACGAAACGCGTACCTACAATACTAAATGTCACTTATGTACTGACAAGACTAAAATGCTCATCGTCTTGGTGTTTCTATAACATGGAGTTAAAATAAATTATTAAATTTGTGCACAGCTTAACTGTTTTTGCGTTTTATCCAAAATTGTACCTTTACGATTGGAGCTTGTTGGGTCAGAATAGTCTGGTGTTAGCAACCTTTGCGTTGACCGGTGTTTAGCGCTTCGTAGTGGTGTTATCGTGCATGATTGAACCACGTGGTTGCGCCGCTCGCTGAGGATTCTCATCGGGGATTTCCAGCGCGACCAAGGCAAACACGGTATCCTGGTATCCCCCACCTAGTCACTTCCGCTAAACAGCGCTTGCTTGTGTTAATGTGAAGTACCCTTTATTTCTGTCTTGTTTAAAAGAAAATTATAGATCCTAATCTGGCAGCTAATTATAAAAACTCCCGAGAAACATATTACATGAAAATACGTACAGCTGTTTTCGCATCGTTATAGGCTATGTAGACAGAGAGATACGGCGACATTAACAGGCGATTCTTTTGTAACTTTGTTGCCAATGCTTCTAAAATAGTAATATTGAATTTATTACAGTATTATGCCGTTTAAACCTAGTTTTGTTAAAACATATTTTTATGTCCATAGTGGAGTTATAAGACTTGTACAAGAACCAACAGAGTTGATAATTCATTAAAAGAGATATGAATTTGGGCTCTTTTAAAGATGGCTGCCTTTCGGATTGTAGCGTCGTGTAGTCTGGTAGAAGTTTACCAACGTTTCGGAGGTTCTTGCTGCCTCCATTATCAGGGCGATAAGACAAGGAAAGCATCCTCTGAGAACTCAGATATCAGTATTAATTGTAGTGACGTCGTCCGTCGGTGGCAGAACAGTTGTATTTCATGATAAGCTATATTGTCTTCCATGTAAATAGATGACTTTGTATAATATCCAATATCGCCGTAACGCCATTCGGTTTACGGTGATACATATTCAGTTACAATGAGTGGCATTGTATGCAAATTAATTATTTGTGTTACGGGCAATAGATATACTCATATTTGTTTGGTCTTAAAACAATAATGTAATCAATCAATTTTACTACAACGGTATCACACCAAGTCTTGAACTATCAAGTTTACAAGTAACAAAATCCGCATAGTTGTGTTGTAGTTATATATTTCTGAAAAATTAGACAATGTAAATTTGGACATAATTTAAAAATTGTTTGCAAATTTCGTTTCTGAATTTAACATTCATACAAAACTCTCTTAGGCAGACAGTTAAAAGTAGTGTGAAAATGTCTATGAAGATGTTTTGAAGACATTGTAATCTTTCACTGAAGAAAGCGAAGGAAATAAATACACAGAAAACAGTATGTGTAAAATTTATAGACTGTTTTCAATATCTTACATTATTAATTTCACATCTCAGGTTATAATGATTAAATACATATTTTTTCTCGGCACCCAGATTATTTTTGCATGAAAATACTGTACATTATAGTTTTACGTTTCACAAATATATATTATGCCGAAACATCTATATTAGATGACGTTGTTATTGGTCACATACTTTACGTTAACATGGCTGCCATATTATTAATAATTACGAAAAGCAGTTAAAAATTCCTTGGTGGCCCAGTGGCATTCTCTTCATGTCAAATTTTAGATGAATTTATTTAGTTATTGTATTGTAATAAAGTCGATAGTTACATTTCGATCAGGAGACTGACGTATAGTCGGATGACCAGCCACACTAGTTTCTTCACGGTATTCAGAACTTTGAAATGCAGATACAGGTTCCGCGATGACAAGTGTCCTGATTTTTAAGGTTACGTTTAATCTCACTGATAAGTAATGTCGAGTAGAAATATCCCAAATCGATTTGTATCAGTGATGTTTAATATCATCTCTTGTTCTATGCACTACGTTAGATCTGGAGGTAAATGGTGCACGGTTGAAATCTCACAAAGAAGTCTTTGGGATCCACGTAAATCGAAGGTCCATCAAAGCCTTTTGATTCTTCAGTATCAGATGCCACTCTTCTGCTTTATGTTTCGCGATCAAAGCCCTTTGCTGGGCGAGATGATGCAGACGAGTCAGTGGATGAGAGTGAAGATTTGAATTTCTCTGCGTCGACACGTGCAGGAATAAGGAAGCATTACTGACACGCCATATTCACACTCTAATGCGTTCATTTTCACTTTCTGTCTAATTGTGAAACTGGAAGTGTGGTGTATATTACAATATGTTACATGAGCATAATATAAATTCCTGAAAACTTTTAATAAGGAAAGAAGTCTAAACTAACAAAACCAACTAACTCAAAGACGCAAAATCCTTCTTGAGAAGTTAAGAGTCGATGAAGAAAGCCAAAACCGTCTTGCCTTTTACTGAACTTAAAAACTCCATCTGAATACAATACGAAACATCCAAATCTATTTCCCTAAGATCATTGTTAATGTTATCTTCCCATTTAAGCCTTGGTTTTCTGTGGGGTCTCTTACTTCAGATTTACAAACCAAATTTTAATACTCTTATCACATCTGCCCATGTTTTCTACATCTCCAACCCATCTCATCCACCCTAATTTTATCAGGCTAATAATATTTGGTGAAGAGTACATGCAAATTTTCTTCATTCCTCTTGGGTTTAAATATCCTCTTCACCGCTCTGTTCTCAGACACACTCAGTCTGTGTTTTTCTCTTAACCCTTTAGAGGTGTAATAATCTACTATAAAAATTAAGTTCATACCTGAAAGAAAACAGAACGAATTCTATTACAAAGACGAGTTTGTTAATACTGGTTAGGAAAACAATCCCTGTTTGTTCTGAGATATATACACTGTGTGGGCAAACTGCCGAGTTATTGAATATTAGATCATGTAAGCACACAACAACGACCTCTAAATTTAAATATTTGCAATTGTGCTTAAAACACGCCAGTCTTAAAGTCTTGTGTTTTACTATTTATCATGGCGATCGTCCGTTTAAAGCACCACGTGTGAAGCGAATTAACATTAACTTGTTCTCCATGAATACTGCGGTTTAACCAAGCATTGTAATGATTTTGTGTCGTAAAGCAGGGAAGTGTGAAACTAAACTGTTTCAATATGTAGCATTTCACAGAAATTTGTTAAATAACCAATGATGTACGGCCCAGATTTATGAGATACATAATTGGATGTTTTAAGATATATGTGTGCGATATCTAATATCTTTGGCAATATAAATCCCGTTCTGGAGAAGATAGAGTGTATGTGATTTCCTGGAAAGCAGGCAAAGCTCCGGAAATTATAATAGGATTTACTTTTCATGTATAATTTTTGGAACGCGTTCTTTTAAAATGAATTTTGTGGTAAGAGTTCTATCAGAATAAAGCATTTACCACTAGCGTAAACGAATGAAATAGAAAATACATGTGAAGGAAAAAAGAGGAACTAAAGGGGTACAGAGAGAAGTGTAAACTAAAAAGGCTACAAATGGCTATAAAACAGACAAGGAAGGAAACGAAGAATATGAAAGAGGAAGAATGGGAGAAAGAAGAAAACGCGGTTGTGTAATTTTCTTCAGCTGCCTAGGCTTTTGGCCTGTTCCGGTTTCGAAATACTTATATAATTATAATTTCGTTTAGATACTGTGTAGAGAACTTTCGACTACCCATTGCAAGCCTTCTACAAATCTACAAAAACAGGACAGCACAACACACAAAACCGCTTACAGACATGAATGCCTCAAATGTGATTCGAACCCACGGTCCCAGTGACGAAGCGGTCAAGACGCACGCCGTAGACCGCTAGATCACCGTGATATCTTGGGAGTTGCGTAAATTACAGTAGTGGATGCAAATTAATTTTCTAGGTAAAGGGAGTACGTAGATGTATGGTTCAAGCGTCACATAGTGGAATGTCTCCCAGCAGGCCTACTGCATAGTTGATGAACCAGCGTCGGATATTGTGCATGTAAGGTACTGAGTGTCACTCGGACGGATCCTACAAGCAAAACAGAGCCTGTCCCATGAAAGTCAGATGTGGGAAGTTGCAGTAGTAGTAAGTAATGAGTATGACGTAACAGGAGCGAAAGGTAATTGCTTTCCTGTTGTAAAACAAAGCTCTGCCAGACTACCGTGACGCTCCACATGTCTTATTTTTCTTGTTTCACGTTTACTCACTTCTTAAACAAAGGCGTATTCTATTCAGGAGAACTTTCATACGAAATAGAACCGTTTTTTTAAACTTCAATCACGCGTATAATTGAGTGAGTAGAAATATGACTGTCTTCTGGGTTGTTGCGCCGTGTAGTATGGTAGAAGTTTACCGACGTTTCAGATGTCCTTGCCGCTACCATAATCAGGGCGGTTGTATTCTTTTCAATAACAGACGATGGACAAAGTCGAAGAGCAGAAATTTTCTCTTCGCCATTATATCTAAAATGACTCTGGAGACCAACCTGTCCCTGTAAAATCCTGTTCGTTTCGACGGTGTAAAGCAGAAGGTACCTATAGCTTAGGAGTACAATGGAGGACCTCCAACAGAGTATTTATATTTTCAGATATTCGGAGAGAGAATCGTTATTTCCCCATCTGGTCTCGAACATGAGACGATAACAAATTACTTCCCTTTCTGTCTGTCCCAGCTTATATTCTTAAGGCTAGGCAACTTAACGTTCTCACCAGCCTCAAAATTCTCTTTCCACTATGTTCTTCATTTTGCTTTCAAACGTTTGTGTTGCAAGTTTATAATTTCATATCTCAGCTGATCACCTAGCTTCTCCCATTCTGTATTCATTGTCTCTCCGTATCTTCTTAAATGCACGAATTATAAAAGAAGACCTCCCCGTACACTACGCCCGTGGTCGCCCAACTTCTTATCCTAGTTTTCGGTGCAGCCACTGCTCATCGCCCGCACGTGTGTCTTCTGTCTTCGTCACGGATCGATCCTGCAAGCGAAGTGTCAGACTGGCGAGTACTGCTTCCTACAGAGACTTCATCTCGTCTGCCTATTCCGTAGCCAGAAATTGTATTTGGTTAGGAGAGATGAAGGTAAAGTGTCCTCGTGCCTAAACATCAAATCATAAAGGCGCATAAGGCACTGCCTTCCCATTTTTGTAACTTTTAACCACAAAAATAAAGTATATTATTGACCTCTTTACACAAAATATATCATACATGTAGTATATCTGCAATAATTAGTCAGTTATCAGAAATAAAACAGTAATGTAAGCGTAGTTTTCGGGTGACGGCCATTTGTTACTCCCAATTTCGATGAAAAATTGCTCCAGTAATTGTTGCACATTTTTTAAAATCCATTCCCATACAACATCTATAAACACTGCCACCTCAGAAGTTCACACGAAACATTTTCTGTACTAATATTGAAACTGTTAAATTCGGATGCCGGATAATGATGGCATGATGTTCATACCGAGTTTAGTGAAAATTACTTAGTAGATACAGAGTTTTAAAGTTTACTGCAGGCTTATGTTCCCTGACTTTAATTAACCTCGGCAGTTGATATGTCATTATGTAAAATGTTATCGCTGTGCCTAAGCACCATCACGTGAACATATATGGGGCTTGGAGATAAAGCTCCACTCATTGTTAATGTCGCTTTTAAATATAGGTGATTAGTCAGCTTCACGCTTCGGTCGCTTTGTCCACAAGAGTCCCGGGTAATCATTGGAGAGAATTCTGGGTTAGACTCAAGATCGGTCTGGGCGGTGACGAAGAATAAATTTTCCGTCTCTTTGTTGAATCGAACCACAGTCCTTCAGCACGTAAGCAGTCAGTCAGTTCACTGAGTTATACTGGCCGAAGTCGTTACATAACACAGAAGTAACTATTTATAATATATAAATGCGACACAGACATACGTACGTATGCCTGCCCAGTTTTGAAGGGCTACTTGAATGCTGCCTTTTTGAAGATATTAGAGGTGATTTCTGAAAGATTGGACTATTTTATATAATTTTGCGGGGTTCTATCTGACGGAGAGGAAAATCAGGACCTCCCTTAAGAAAATTTAGTAGTGGAGAGTGGAATATTGGAATTTACACTTCTACCTTGCTACAGTTACAAATTCCAGTTTTTATTTCTAATTCTTTATGGGCCAGATTTTCTTCCTTTCATAACTTTGCTCTCACAGAATGACTGCATAATGAATCAGTTGAAGAGAAGTTAAAATTTCTATTAACATTTCTATCCAATTCGGCGCTAAAGTAATTTCATATCTGCTAAGAAGAAAGCTCTGGGGAAAATATTTGTACCCAAAACGGAAGAAGTAACAAGTGATTTGGGAACGGTAAGCAACGTGAAGAGTCTCTGTTCGTACTCTTCAGCTGGTACGATAGAATACTTATTATCGAATCACCTAGAGTACATAGGAGAAACAAGAAACTCACACGCAATTTGCATAGAAAATCTAACGTGAAAAGACTGTTTTGGAGGTATAGCTGCAATGGAAAAATAATTTTAAAATTTATCTTCCAGGAATTTGTTTTGAATAAACTCTTACTGAGCTGCCTGGTATACGATCTAGTGGCTGGCCATTGTGATATTAGTGATGAACTTGTATATTATTTCCATAAGAACAGAAAATATTTTAATGTAAGTAGGATAAAGAAGTTAGCAATTAAGGCTAGTTCATGACGCGGATCTCCATGATTTATATGGGTACAGGTCGTCTACTGTGTCTGTAATAAGTAGCTGAAATGCGAAACACAAGAAATTCATCCAGAATTTTTGTGTGCAAACACCTTCGTCACAAATCTTCAGATTTAATTTACGATGCATATAAATTCAACAATACATATCCTTAGTAACTGATAAAGCGTCATAAAATATTCTGTTAATAATGATAACAATAGCAGTCCAGTGCAATAGCCGTAGATACAAAACTTATTAATACCCGGCACAGCCTGTCTATCCTCGTACCAGTTCCGTTCTTGAAGTTTCAGGAACTTAATCACTGGCCATAGCTTATGGCTAGGATGTGGAGCTGGCAGAAGGAAGGACAAGAAATTGTTAGTGGGGCAGCTTCTTGGTTAACTCCCATTTGGAAGATCGAGCAAGAAATTGGTTAATATGAAGATGTATCTTGGGGCAGTTATTTATGTCGGAAGTAGATGAAAGCCGGTATTGGGTCTAATGGTGGGCGATGTTGAACCTTCGGCTTCTGCTACAGCAGTTAATTGGTCATTATACAGAGCTGTTCCGCGATGACGCAATGAAATCAGCGTAACAAGTTTTAAAACATTCGCCATTGACATTGTTCATTGTTTGTATCTGAATTATTAGAACCTGCAGATTCATGTAACTTTCATACGATTGCCAGATTCGTTTGTAAAATTCCATGAACAAATTTAACAAATTAGTGCCAGTGAAACATTAGTTATTCGTTCGGAAACATTTAGGCTGTTTTTATGTTTCTATTATTAATTTTTCTAAAAGTTTAACTTAATGAAAGAACTTATATCTTAATTGCATCATGCTTGTGTTCCTCAATACAATACTTTTATTTTCCGTCGTTACACAAGCTTATTGTTAAAATCATATAAAATTTCACATAAAATTGTTACATTTTAAAATTGACCATTAACAATTTTATGTGAAATTTTATATGATTTTAACAATAAGCTTGTGTAACGACGGAAAATAAAAGTATTGTATTAATGAAAGAAGTTCTTTTTTATATTTTCTCGCCATATTTAATTTGAAAATGACATTAGAATTGTTTGGCACTCCATACATTCCCTGTGACTCCATGATGGTAATTAACAATATAATGTCCTTCAGACTTATATTCTGGTGGTATCTGGTTCAAATCTCAGTCCAGTTATCAGCTATTCTGAGGTTCCTCGTGATTTTACTTGAGCAGTTTAAATGATCTGAGAGACTACCACTTTACATTCTTTCAAGATCGTTTAATATCAATTAATCAGAATCATTTTCTTGTCTCACTCGGCGCTATTTAACCTCTCTAGTTGAGTAGGCAAAGAAAATAACTGAACATTGAATCGATATATATCGATACTGTTGAAAACAGGATTTGTAAATTATAAGAAGATGAGGCAACATTTAATGGCTTTGTAGGCTGGCATTCGTCCACGAAAATAGGTCACTTATTCTTTATATTATTGATATTAGTAATTGAATGGGAATCCGGCGCTCGCACACACTGGATATCAATAGTGTTCCGAACAAGCAACTCTCGTCTTTCGGAATGTTTGAAATCGACTGAAAATCTTCGCCTGTAAGTGTCTTTGAAAAGATGTTTCAAAAATGACGCTGTCATGGTGAAGTACGTATGAACCACGTGAGATTTTTAAGTTCTCACGGCAACGAATATGAAGATGGCTGAAGATTTCTGTCTTCTAGCTGTCTTTTGGGTTGTTGTACCGTGTGGTCTGGTAATTTGCCGACTCGTCAGAAATTTCTACTGTCTCCATCATCGCCCTGAAACGTCAGTACTCTTCTGCCTGACTACACGGCCCAACAACCAAGAATATATCCATCTTCATATATGAACTGCTAACGTGAAAGTGGTATAGATAGGTATCTCACCTGATGGGTACAGTACATAGATAAATCAGGAAGACTGGGCAGCTTCAGGGAATAATAGAAGTTGAAAGAAAGTGTGACAATTTTGTGGTTAAACTGAAAGAAAGTGACAAGGGTTTGGGAGATTCATGCAGGAGCTGTATTTGAGTGTTCAAGAGAGAAAAATAATCAGGCATTTTATTCATGATTGTTACATTTGAATTTGGTAGACAAAGAAGTGTTATAACTTTTTACATCAGCTGTATTTGAACTTAAAAGAGAGGGAAAGTAGTTTCAGAATTTCTTGCCGTAGCAGTGTTTCAACTTGAAACGGAGCTAATGCAGTTCCCATCGAGAAAGAGCAAAAATTCATAGTTTTGCAAAGTTTTATGAGTACTTTCATTTGAATCTTCAAAAGTGCTGAAGTGAGACTGAAATTCTGTGATGTGCTTGTCAGCTGATGGAGTGCATATTACTCCACACAGCGCCATCTGTTGAATGCAGGATGTAGTGAAAACTCAGTAGTTGTTTTAAACTTTATAATAACAAGGATTGCTAATAATTTCTCCTTCCATGTGCTTGCTTTCCATATTGCTGTACTTATGTTAGTGTATGAGCAGTACTTCAGCCATGATGTGATGACGTCAGCCCAAGACCTCCCGAATACGATACAAGACTGCTAAGTACTCTGCAGCGACTTTTAACATTACGTTATTTCTGTAACTTGTATTGCATTGTATTGTATTGTATTGTACGTATTGCATCTCTTGCTACTTTGTCTGAAAGTTTTGATCTGAGGAAGATAGGCCTCATCGGGCTATTCTCACCTCTGACCTCTGTATAACCAGATATTTTTACTCAGTCCGACCTTTAGCTCTTCAAAGAAAACAATGTCACAGGAGGATAAACATATCACACAACGAAACCAAAAATCTATGAAAAGTATAACTGCAAGAAAGCTGCTTACATGTTCTCGTGTAGTGATGATAGTCTGGCACCTTCTGATAGTCGTGTTGTATTTACTGACTCTGGTCCTCGTATTCCTTCCCCCAATTCAAATTGTATTCTTCGGAATCAGTCCACCGGAACACCAGGCAGATATCAGCTGTGCTGTCCACCAAACGGGCGGGCGAACAGAGGGACGGAAGTGACAGGAGCAATGCAAACTACCTCTCAATTGAAGCCGATCGAAAGTGTTAAACTTCTATCAGGGTTGTCATGGATGGTCTGGCGAACGGAACAGAACTTTGTGTATGCTGGTGAGAAAAACGAGTTGCATGATCATTCCAATTTAAGTTTATCGGGACTTGGTCTCTGCTTTTCTTTCATGAGATGTGAGCGTAAATGCAGGCAGTTTACATGATCCTGCAAGAATACTTCCAGAATACGATCACATTCGACCAGACTCTGATAAATTAGGAACCTGAATCGAGGTAGCACTTCTGTATCTGATTTATCGGAAAGGTCACTAGCATATATACACTGCATTGTTAATTTTTATGCTAATTAAATAAGATTTATGAACTGAATAGCTTATTTGGTGTCGTATTAGAGAATCTTTGAGAGTTTAGGTTCTCACTGTGACTTTCTTTTGGATTCTTATGCTATGTAGTCTTTTATAAATTCACCCGCGTTTCAGGGCGATTATCAATCTGATGATGGAGGTAGTAGACACCTCTGATCGTCAGTAAGATTCTACCAGACTACACAGAGAATGACTTCGGGAGAATAATTATTCTTGGAGATGTTTTCTGGTCTATTTAACGACTTTCATTTAACGACCGGGGTTTCATCCCCGACTGGGACAAAGGATTGTTCTTCTAGCCTCTGATCTCTGTATAACCAGATATTTTTACTCAGTCCGACCTTTAGCTCTTCAAAGAAAACAATGTCACAGGAAGATAAATATATCACACAGACTTTCACTTTCCTATGAACTGCTTCGCTGCCTTGATATCACATTATTTATTGATTCCTAATACCATTGGGATTTTCTGGTGGTGCTTCTAAGAACTGCAAACTGTTAAGTATGATGATACACCCTGTAGAATTTATTTATTTATGGTATTTTAAGGATTCTGTCGGTAATTAAGACTATATACTGACGATTGATAAGATTATTAGTGAATGAGGAAGGATATGGTAGGAAGAGGCCTTGTAACTCGTTCGTTCACGCAGACTATAAATAATTATGAATTCTTTCTTTCCTCAAGTGTTTATGAAAATTGAATCTAACCTCAAAATTGGGTTGTATTTTGATGTTCTAATTTATCTTGAGTTATTTACAAAAACTACAAATTTAATATTTAACAGCTCTCATGGGTTTGATAAGCTTAGCTGTTACAATGACGTGGACTCAGCAAAATAAACGCATTACGTAAATGCGTTGTGGATTTTAAATATACGTGCCTATACAGAGGGAAGATCATAACGTAACCAAATTAGTAATATTTAGTAATTCGGTTCGTACCTCACAAGGAAACGTCGCTTCACTGTTGCAAAGTCCAGTCGATTACCGATGTTCAGAAAGAGTTTTACTCTTTATTCCGAAAATCATACAAAACCCCTAACGGGACACACTGGGAGATAAGGCAGACCTAGCTATGGAAAAGTTGAAGTACAGTAACCGGGACCAAAATTTGCGTTCCTCCTATTTTACTAGGTTGAGGGTTATACGAAAGCAGACCCATATATTTTGTAAACCAAAGACATTACCGATATTGAGGCAGCGAACAACAAAGTACTGCCGATGGTAAATAATATTTATGGTAAAAACAGTAGATGTTTTCTTATCTGATACCCCTCCAAACTCCTCTGATCTCCCTTGCCTTTTACTTATAATGATCCTGGAACGTACAGATTCGTCGTAACTATTGTAGGTGATACACATAATAACCACTTCTCACTACTTGTCACTCGGCAGGGCAACATTTTTCTTGACTGTTATTAAATCAGAAGGTTTAGAGCATATTACCATGTTCGCAAGGGTCCAGCACTGGTCTCTATTACGAGTCAAATTAATCAGATCTACACATTAATATCATATTTATCTAATACAATTTTAATATTATCATTCCGTATGCGACTAGGTCTTCCAAGTAGATTTAGACTGTCAGTTCTTACTACTATGATTCTGTATGCATTTCTCATCTCTCTCAAGCATTTAGCTCGCTAGAGACCCATGTGCTGGTCTCTTGCTGAGCATTTAAATTGCACTGAAGGAAATACAGGAAAATTCAATCAAAGAGCCCGGAAAACAATTGAAACAGCACGACAACTTCAATAGACTGTTTTCACCACATAAAACATTTAATCGAAACCTGTTGAATGGTTTTAGAAATTGAACAAATAGATTGAAGGAAAGACAGACAGGCTTTGAAATCATAACCTTTCTGGATAAAAGAACTGTATCTCACAACATTCGGAATTTTCTTGTGGAGAGAAAGTCGGCCACTGGATTACTGTTGGTAAATAATTTATCTGGATCCACTTGTGATTTAGTCACTGCGCCTTAAGAGAACTACTCTAAATTACATGCTTTCACGAGTAAACTGGCACAACTTTGTATTTACAGAGCGGTGTGTGTAGTTTGTATTAATACGTGGTTTACAAATTGTCTTGCATAGGCACGTGG
The DNA here is from genome assembly GCF_977971745.1 of Zootermopsis nevadensis. Lineage (NCBI taxonomy): Eukaryota > Metazoa > Arthropoda > Insecta > Blattodea > Termopsidae > Zootermopsis > Zootermopsis nevadensis. Next base: position 11,434,377 of record NW_028259162.1, read on the forward strand.
AAATTACTTGAATTGCTTTGTTTTCAGAATGTAATTCATGAGGTGAAAGTGAAGCATCACTGCTTTTGTATCAATTATTTGTGATGGCAGATGTGAACTGCGTGAAAAATATCCGAAAATTCCTCTTCAGTTTGTTAGTTGATTACGGAATATTAGTCGACTCATTTGCTGTGGTTAATTGCGGTGTAAATTCCCTGATATTAAACCCATATCCAGCAAAGAGTGTTTAACTTATTCTATTATTATACTGATACTGTTGTTCCTATTACAGCCATTTCAGTGTGATAGGTCTCGATTGTTCAGAAATTACTAGGGTTTATACGTCATAGCTTTCCTTTGTGTAACGGAAGGAGCGGCTAAGTTGTTGAACGGATATTTTTATTCTTAACTAACTAACTAGCCAACTAACCAATCAGCTGCCAGACAGTCTGATTTCATAAGCATTGGACCAGATTCTGATTCGGTTTTTCAAATACACATTGTCTGTCATGATGTCTCCCTCAAACATGTTATTCTAGTCTCGCATCTAACTACATGTTTACCGTCTATCTGCTGACATATTTGTTTTTTTTACTACTCATCGACGTATTTTGTCTACGAAATTAATAAGCGTATTCTTGTAATATGTGGTATTAGGCACCTATGGTAAAAGCTGATGAGCTAATTTAATTTTCGTCTGTGGCATTTAAGTCTTCACGAAGTAAAATACAACCTTCCAATCTCTCGATTTTAAAGGTTCATCCTACAAAAGAATATTGTGCACAATATAAACTCCGTAACTAATTCTGAACTGTGTTTTTACATGAAACGTTTGTTGACATTACAGTGAAGCACAGTGAAAACTAAATTGTAATTATAGGCCTATAATGCAGGACCCTTAATTAAGTTTGCGCATTGAAACAATAAATGTGTGTATGCAGTTAGGACCGCCCACGGTGGTCTAGCGGTTAGAATGCTGGCCTTGTAATCCTGGGGTCTCGGGTTCGATTCCCGGCGGTGCCCTAATTTATAACTTGTGTTGGGCAAGGCCGTGGTCTAGGCAACACGGAGTTTTCCTCCGGGGGCTTCCCCGGTTTCTCCGTGGCATCCCAACAATTACTCCATTCACACACAGAAGAAGGCAATGGAAAACCAGTTCTGGATCATCTGCCAAGAACGTATATGAACAGGTCCCAGTCCGAGAAAAGGATGGAAGGATCCTGTTCATATGGACCTGTCGTCAGACAGAACACTAAATAAATAAATAAATGCAGTTAGGCCAATGAGGTATACAAAATCTTAAATAACTCATTTGAAGATATTATTTATTTAACTTATTAGCAATGTATATGATCTTAAAACTTTGCATACCGTGTAGTGTATTAGAATATAGAGTGAACAAACCAACAACTATTAACACTATAATGGAAACTATTGCCATACGCGTTTCGACCTCAAGAGATGATCATCAGTGGCATCAGGGAAATTAATTAAGGTCGAAACGCGTATGGCAATAGTTTCCATTATAGTGTTAATAGTTGTTGGTTTGTTCACTCTATAACGTATATGAGTCTTTGGTCACAAGTATAATGCATTAAACACGAATAAATGAGTGCTGTACCTTCAAAACATACTTTTTGCTCAGTTTTCATTCTTGTTTTTTAACCAATTTGGTGTAGAGAATACATTTGTATTTTTTCTAATATTTTCTTCATTTCTCGGTCACAAAATTGGGCATACAGTATGTGTTAAAACTTGTACTTCAACAAAACCAGAGAAGTGCAGCAGAATGGAAGAGACATTTATTCCCTTGCGATCTGATTGGTCTTGATGCCTGCTTATTGCTGTTACATCACATGAGCCATTGAAATACAAACCAATGGAATGACTTCATCCTGTAAGACTTTGGAACAGGCAATTAAGCCTAACCCTGCATGGTTCATGCTGGTGAAGATGTTCATGGCGATTCGAAAGTTAATGGCAATACGGACGTTAAACTTCGCAAGATCAGATATTGTTTTCTTTGTATTTTATTACATACACACACACAATACCGAAATATGGTTCAAATAAAAATTTTATATGTGGACCTGTGGCTAATCATTATTTTGTATGATGAGTCATAGTTTTTTCAATAAAATGTGTTAGTTCGGTTTTGATGTAGGGTTGTATTGGATCGGTACAAACTAAAATTAAATGTTCTTAACAACGTTAAACGTAGATTATCCAGTACGTCATTTAATCGACATTCTTTTAGTAGCTTCAGGTGTGAAATATTCTAAGGATAAATGAGACACGACTTTTGCAGTAAGTTGGAAGTTTCATTCGTGAACTTTGTATAAAGAACGCACAGAAGTTCGGGTGTAAATACTTTAATCTGGAATAAAGTTTTCAACTCTTGTTTACGCAGCAAAGACCTTTCGTTGTATATTTGTGGAAGAGATAGACTTAATTAATGAAACTGAAAAGTCATAGAAAGCATTCATGCGAAAATAAATTTGGAGAGGTCCGAGACACTAATAATGTAAGACAAAATTGACAGTGAAGAACATTTAAATTATAAACTCGATAGAATGAAATGAGATGCGTTCAAATAAACAATTTTATGTTAGAACCGCAAAGGGAATATTGAATCTGAAAGAATGAGTTTGTCTGGACAAACGTTTCCTGAAAGTTATTGGTTTGTGGAACGCTGATAAGAGAGAAATGAAAATAAGTTTGAAAAATAGACGTTTTAAAGTCGAGAGACAAAAATAATGCCAGTAACCAGACTATGCTGTTAAAAATCTGAATATTTTATCGGGTATACACACAAATTGCGTTTAAGTTATATTTCCCATTTGGTCTGTTTATTGCCTTTCTGACTACATACTTGCCCACCTATTTATCTATTTATTTCTATCAGTATATTCATAGGCGTATATATGCCTGACTGACCATCTACCCATGCAAATATATATTTTCTATTAGTTTCAGTGCATGAAGATTTTCTCATGAACAAGTCTTTATTGAATCCAAAAGCTGAGTAACCGTCCTGTTATGTGTTGTTTCTTGAATCTGTCACACGCAAACTATAAGATAATATAACTTGTGAGGCTACATGTTTCGGCCTTTTCAGATCGCCATCTTCAAGTGCTTGAAGTTATTTTTATGCAGTATTATTGGCGTTGGTTAGATTCTGAAACTCAAACTTTTTTCGAAAATGTTATGCTTTTGTTAAAACTAATGAAATGTTAAAGTCATTTTTCCATACATATAAATAATTTTATCTTTTTATTCATTTTAAAAAACGTATTTTATTTTTGTAAAAGTGGACCCATTATCAAAACACAGCCTTGCTACTGATACCTGTAACATCAAAATAATTTGTATGTATGCCTAAAATTGCCGATCTGGATTTGCTGAAACGTGTAGACTCACAAGCGTTGTCATTTTGTAGTTTTTGTCTGATGGATTAATAATTGAACTAGTTTGAGTTGTACTTTTTGTATATTATGAGATGGTTATATTTGCCTCATTTCTCCCTCCCACCGCATTTCGGATACGCGTTTACTGCTCATGAACCAGTAATAGGTTTTTATTCGATGCATTCAGTAGAGTGTTATTATGTAACGACGTAGATAATACTGACGTTCTTCGAATTCATATGTTATTACACAGAATCATCAATTCACAGATTGCATTAAAGCAGATTAAGGATAAAAAATCCTTCATTTCTGATGTTTCAGTGTATGTTAAATGATACAAATATTTCCATTTATACAGCTCTATACATAATATAACATCAGGTCTGTATTGTGGCTAAGTGGTAAAGGTATTTTAAATAATCGGGGAATTTACTTATGAATCACAATTCAGCCCGTCCTTAATTATATTTACGTTCTCTGAATCAGAAGTAATCCTATTGCAGAATAGAAATGTCTCTAAGTTCAGCCAATATGACGGGCAGTTATCGTATTTGATGCAGATCCTACTGAATGGGAGCTAATGCACGTCTTTACGTAATTTATTTTAAATGAAACTGATTTTATTACGTCTGTAGCACCACGCAGTAGAAAAGAAGCAAATAATGAAGATCCTTCTCGTACGTTATATGAACGTTTGAGGTATTAAAGCTCTTCAAAAGTAATATAATCTGATAAAATGTGCTCAATTATGGTTCAACAGAAAATGTTACTACATTGCGAATTATCATCCAACGAAACCAAAAATCTATGAAAAGTATAACTGCAAGAAAGCTGCTTACATGTTCTCGTGTAGTGATGATAGTCTGGCACCTTCTGATAGTCGTGTTGTATTTACTGACTCTGGTCCTCGTATTCCTTCCCCCAATTCAAATTGTATTCTTCGGAATCAGTCCACCGGAACACCAGGCAGATATCAGCTGTGCTGTCCACCAAACGGGCGGGCGAACAGAGGGACGGAAGTGACAAGAGCAATGCAAACTACCTCTCAATTGAATCCGATCGAAACTGTTAAACTTCTATCAGGGCTGTCATGGATGGTCTGGCGAACGAAACAGAACTTTGTGTATGCTGGTGAGAAAAACGAGTTGCCATGATCATTCCAATTTAAGTTTATCGGGACTTGGTCTCTGCTTTTCTTTCATGAGATGTGAGCTTAAATGCAGGCAGTTTACATGATCCTGCAAGAATACTTCAGAATACGATCACATTCGACCAGACTCTGATAAATTAGGAACCTGAATCGAGGTAGCACTTCTGTATCTGATTTATCGGAAAGGTCACTAGCATATATACACTGCATTGTTAATTTTTATGCTAATTAAATAAGATTTATGAACTGAATAGCTTATTTGGCGTCGTATGAGAGAATGTTTGAGAGTTTAGGTTCTCACTGTGACTTTCTTCTGGATTCTTATGCTATGTAGTCTTTTATAAATTCACCCGCGTTTCAGGGCGATTATCAATCTGATGGTAAAGCGCAGCAGGGGTGTGACGCTGACCACTCACCCATATCTAAGAATGAGTAGGAGCTATACCGCTTTCTCCCTCAAGTGCTTATATGGTGTGTAACGCGACAGATTTGCATTTAACTATTGTTACATAGTGCCGAATGATGAGTGTTTTTGAAAGGACTGATGGAACCATACTGCGGATAACGACCTTCTGAACCAAAACGAGATCAAAAGCTCCAGATTAAATAGCAGGAGTGGTCACCAGGTGCGGATCGTTCAAGTTAACCGTATTATCCCGGCTAAAACTTATAAAACTGAAAAATAAAATATCTTTATTAGCTGACAAATTTTTAGCTGCGTTTTATACCCTTCAATCACGGCTCGTTGAGGGAATGTTTGACGGAATAATGGCAAAAAATATATAAATCTCATTACTGCACCTCGTTAGTGAGTGGGTATAATTTGGAAACTATATTCTGTGATAAATTGCAATAAAATATTTGAATATTTGTAAAATTTTGATTATAAATAACATAAAAGGAGACTGTTTTGTCATTTCTAGCGGATTGCCTCAGAAATTTTGTGAAGAATCCTACTAAGAACATCAGTCAGGGTAACGTGTATAAATTCGAAGAGATTTGAAATCGGGACCTGTAGAAAATGACGCAGGAACGATAAATTTTACACAGTAACCCCATCACAGAATTTAAAGGGATGTTGCTTGTGCGCCTAGAGCTGTAGGCTTTATAAGGTTTCGTGGTTTCTTTGTAACCAACTGTAGAACTTAATTTTGAAACTATGGTTATTTTGTTGCTCTGTTGTTATTACGTCAGAAGTTTTACCCTTAAATCTTACGTGATAATGAATTTTACTGTGTATCATAATACCTAGGCTTCCATTAAAAATAAAGGATAGGTTCAGGCTTTCATGCTTCAGTGTTTTCCTGTTGATGAAACCAACTCATATTGCATGATGCCGCTGAGAATCGCAGTAAATCATATTTATGTGCTTCGAAGACATTGTTTTGATTTAAATAAGATAAAATTCTATGTTTAGTGGGTCCCTTGCCGCCGTGGCATGGCATGTCCTCAGGGTGCGGATAGCTCGTAGGGGAGAGCGGGTAAATGGCGTTCACATCAGTGAAATGCAAGATAAGACAAAACGTATATGACATTTTTAAAATTTATTCAGTATTAAATTCATGCAGCGTAACAAATTCATTATAGAAAGTGATAACTTAAGAGTAGCTCTGACAGGTACGTTGCACTCTAGGGCAGCTTCAGAATGTTACTGAACCAAACAGGACTATGAATTAAATGCGTTTTGTTAATAAGTACAAAATGTTTAGACTTTTAAATCATTTTAAAGTAAAAATTATAATTTAGGTTAATTCACCTGAGAAATTTGAATCAAAATTATACATCACGGGAACACAAGAAAAACGTTCATTATCTCGGTAACTTCGCTAAAAGAAGATGGCGAAATCTATTTTGCACGTCACCGACTAACGCAGTAAATGGCATCACCAGCTGACAGCATCTATCTGCTATAGTTTGTTGGAAAAGTGCCTTTCCGTCACTCCCACGTCCACCACATGCCTCCCTCCCCCAAATATGGTGGATAGCTGCAAATAGATCTATATCGAATGAGCAGTCGCAGACAGTAGGCACGGGACAATAATCTAGAGGTTCACATTTCCTTATTGAAATCAAATGAGTTTTTTTATGAAATTTTACACACAACCTCTGAATAGATGGATTCTTCGATCGTTCGAGAGCAGGGTGCCGAAGAGAACATTAGGACTTGATACAGAGGAAGTCACAGGAGTCTGGAGAGATGAGGAAAGCAAACACAGACTTTGGTATAAAAACCGCTTGGGACAACGTTTGGCGCATCCTGGTTTGACGATATTATTCAGATTGATGTTCAATAAATACAGTATCATGATGTGCAACTTTTTACTTGGCTCACGATGTGTCCATAGTGAGATCATACGAAAGGAATGATGAAGTACTGTGTTTTTAAACTAGTGTGTCTGAATGAATGTGGCCTGAAATGGATGATGTGGATCTCTCTACAAAAGGTCTACACATGAAAGACAGACCAGATTTTATTACCATCATGAGGAATGTTTTGTAAGAAAAGTAAACCATGTGTACATGCCTTCTTTACTGAACGTCGAAGATATATCACGTCGTCAAAGTAGGATTGTGTTGTACAGGTTGTATAAGCCTACAAAATACAAAAGCTGGTATCAGACCACTACGTTCCACAATAAATAAATATTCAAATAAAAAGTCAGTTGTGTCTTTATATATCTTGGCATAAGAGTAGGGTTAATTCACAAATGGTTGCGGTGAACATCAGTAGCAATACGGGATTGATTCCATGTAAATAATGGCTATAACAACTTCAGTTGATATAGCGTCGGTACAAATACTTACGAATTGGCCAGAAATGTGTATATACGTGCCAATGAGTTTATGAATATTGTATGTAAAGATTTTTTTACCAAGTCTTGTACTAATAATTTTTACTGTAGTTCAATCCCCATATGAAAATCGATCAATTAATAGATACGTTTTCTTTTTACACAGTTGTAGGGATCATTGGTTCTGCGATTTGATGTTTCACGCGCTTTCACTTTTACCTCCCGATGTTTCGCTATATATATATATATATATATATATATATATATATATGTCTTTGTTCAACTTTATTATATGTTTCTAGATTTGTTTCTCCGATATCTTCGCTTTCCTGTACCGTGTTTTGTCATATTTGTGTAATATCAATACATTCACTTCTACCTTAACTGGTTTACTTTTTTATTTTTTGTGTCCATGTTTTCACTTTGAAAAACTTTTTGTCTGTGAAGCCTAAATATAATTTACTTTCATATTAATTTGAAAAATGGAACTGCAGTGACTCACTCTGTGTTTCTGACTGCTACTGCATAATTCACTTACATCACATTAGTTTATAAGATAAATATTGAAACATTATAAAAAAACAAGGAGAATGTTAATCGAGAGAAATAAGAACCCATTTTTTGGAGAAAATTGAGATTTTAGTGATGGAGAACAAGATGAGGATGAGAGCAGCACAAACAGGGTATACATCTCAATGAAAGCGGTCTTCCCGCGAACAGTTCATACGAAGATAAAATCAGGATTTATGCTGATGGACTGAAGCACGATAGTATTCATTAGACAGCGAGGTGGAGCTAGACCAAGAGCACAGACAAATTAAGAGATGTGGTGAGACGCCTTCCCGCTGCCTTACAAGAAAATGGGGAAAAGCAGTCCTCTGGAAATTGTGTTTACAGAACTCGACGATATTGAAGAGATGTCATCAGAAGGAAACACTCGACAGTCTGAACACTCGGCGAGAAGCTAATTATATGCATCGACATTTCTACAGATGTCTGACTCCATTTTGAATTTGTAGCACAGACAGTATTTGAAGCCCGTGCACTGAATTTTAGAGATGTACGAAATCACATGGTTTCCACAAAAAATATTTTAGAAAGACATTTCTTTTACACTTGCACAATTTTTCAGCTCTTTTTCTGCCGTTGACTGTTACCATTTCCCATAAGAAATGACCAGAAAGCACATTTTGTATTTGAATTCTCAGCTGCTTATTTTGAGGCACTTAAACAGAATATTAACCTTCACTCAGCGTGTCTTTTAATTCTCGACGTTGGTATCGTAGACATAAGACAAACCGTGCACTGCATCATGTAACATGGCTTTGTGATCGTCGTACTGAAAATAATATAAGTGTACTCTGGATGGACGACCGTGTAACCTTCATAAATTTTCTTGTCGAAAGATTCCCTTTCTTTCTTTTATAAATATTTTTATACAGCTTCCGTCAACAACTAACAACTAAGATTTGTAACTTGGAATTAACCGTATTATCTTCGGTTATACTCAGTAACTTTCAAATAAATATCGCGTAGAAGGCTTTAAGGATTTTCAGTAACTTGATCTGAAAGGGTACAACTGAAAAAGGGGAGAATGTTAGTAAGCAGTGGGCTGGAAAGATAAGAAAGGCAGGAACAGCTGTAGCTGAGGGGAATTTTTCATGCGAATAATGGTTTGAAGCCCCAAGTAGTGCAAACTAAAACACACACGAGCTATGCTGATGTAAGTGACAGGATTGGAGAAATAAGTCGCAGAACTTCAGGTGAACAAAAAACATTTATTTAGTTGTCATAAATTATTTTATATTACAGAAGCCATATGAAGTGAAATGATCAACTTGTAATTTAGGAAGCAATTTGTTCGTGACCTCTGCCATAGAGCTGAAGACAGGGCTGTAATTGGAAAGGGAATACAGCGATATGAAAAATAAAAACAAGATGATAGTTTTCTTATTTCTCCTGGCTGGAGATAAAGCACACTAAATCCTAAGCAGTGAGTGCATTCTGTTGTGAGGGACGTTGTGTTGGTCTGTGTAATTTTTTTTGTGTTGGAAACTGTACCAAGCAAACTGGCCCTCAAATAGTAATAATCCCTAAAATATCATCGCTCTTTCTAATTTGACGCTGTTTTATGAATGTAAACTACACAGTTACCTCGATTTTATATCTAAACTAGGTTTAATCTGCAGAAAATTGTATTCATGCAGAATGTTCTTAGAATAAGTCAGAAAAATTTTAACTGGAAAGTTAGTAACAGTGATATTTCTGAATCTCTGTTGCTCTTGGCGAACTGAGTGTTGCTTTATGAATATTAACTACACAGTCGTCTCGCCTTTGAGTCCAAAGTTGAAATAAACTTCATCTTAAAGTCGTATTAAATATCCTAAGTATATTAAGTGCAAAAGGACATAGGTCTGTTGTTCGGAGCAGATAAAGAAGCTGGAGGGAAGGCAGTGGTGGATTAAGTTAGGAAAAACTTTGGGGGGGGGGGGGGGGTAAATAAAGAAACTTATTGGGTTGCCGCCCTCTGCTTTCATTCACAGATCTCAGTGAATCTCAAAATGTTCTTAATCATTAATGTGTGATCCAAACAGCCGATAGAAACTTGTATATGTCTCATTGAAGATTTTTGAAAATAATCTGTTAAAATGTTGAATTGGTTGTACGGTTGGTAAACGAAAAATGTAAAATGATTTTCTTCGTAATTTGTACTCCTTGTAGTCTTATTGTGCATGATGACAAATAACCGTGTTTGCAGTTCTTATACAATGGCAAAATGTAAATATTACTGCTACTGTAGCAAACCTTCAGGTTTCACAAAGGTAATTTTACTTAAAATATATACTCAAAGGTTTGTCATTAAAACTTGATCTGTGACTGCTATTTGAACTATATTCAACCGATGAGTGACGTATGGATTCTTTCTGCGAAGAAATACGAGTTGAATTTGAAAGCTATTCAAACTCTGCTGTTTTATTTAATTTGTCTTTTCTTTGCTGAGAACGTTCTCTTCCAGTCCGTAACTTAATTTTTCTCGTCTCTGTAATTTTAATTTAATTGCAATGTTTTCAACACTTAGAGATTCTTGGAATGGGCTTGTAATTTAAAATAATAAGCAAAAATGTAGTTAGAATGTTAAAAAAGACATAGTATTTTTAGGAACAATAAAATACAAGAGATTGATAATGTAATAATTCTTATTAATCAAGAAACAAAATAAAAACTCAGTTATTTGTTTGTTAAAAATTGTAACACGTCATAAATATCAGTGTTACATCATATTTTCCCACTGTATATGTTGGCGTTTATCGTCAGACAACAATTTTCTTCCTTGAAACGCTTGACAGTCTTTTAATTAATGTAAGAAACTCTACATGGCATGTGTAAGTGTTACGTGAAAGTTTATGCCATGTATACTGCACAGTTTGTTCCAAGCCATTCAAGATTCTGTTTCAGAATTATGGTTTATAATATTAGGATCAGAAATGCATCTAACCTACATGAATGAGAAGTATTCGTATCATTGTGTCATGACAGATCACAAGTCACCATATTCCTTGTCCGCAGGTTTTAGGCAAATATTAATGGCAGCTGAAATTTTTGCCGAAACTTTGCTCAACACCAAACATTCGACGCGTCTCCCACACGAAAGAGGAAGTTATACATCGCCACTATAGTGTATTAGCTCTCTAAGATATTTTACTTGCCAAGTGGTTCATAGTTGAAAGAAGAAGGAAATTACGAGATGTGTCGGTGGAACTTCGCAAATAGTTCTCATCACCTTGTAATGTTGCTATAGTGATACAGTCAAAACGCGTAGAGGTGCTAGGAACAAGTAGCGCGCATGCGGCAACGAACATGTACAAAAGATTTTTTATAAAAGCTCAATTGAAGTTAGGGCGTGGGGGAAATATAAATACGAGAGTAATATTATTATGGACGCAGACAAAGATTTTAAAGACTTCGGTTTGACTAATATAATTAATGATCCACTGTCGGCCTTGTTTGATGTCGATGATGGTCCTTGTGGTTCTTAAACGACAGGGAATGGCCTCTTCACTTAAATCACTATTTACAACTTAAGCTTTAAAGGCCGAAAGATAATTGTATCTTCTACCTGATTTAAAGTTCAGTAACTCTGCATTTTTCCCACAGAGTATATTTGTGTGTTTGGTGTAATTCTCAGAATAAACATAGATTATTTCCTTAAACACCATTAACCAGTTGATATTTGTAATGGAGACGTGTTGTGTCTTCTTTGAGGTATGGACTGAATTCTGAAATTTTATTTAAACGAGTTTCGGCTTCAAAGAGAAAGGCAGGCCTCAACCATGAAGTTAGTTCGTTGTTAAAGAGGTTGGACGTTTTGAGGAAGCCTAAGAGACAGATACATGACTGCTTTATAAGACTTGTTTACCCGTTAAGAACTTAGACTTAAGTTAGCACTTAACGCCATTCCATCCCACCTGTATAGCGCTAACGCGATCACTTTGCTCATTGGTTTAATGGGGTGTTCAGACTTTATACATGCAAGTATGTGTAAATGGCTAGCTTACGTGTGTGCATCGTGAAATATATGATGGTAGTTCTCGTATGTTACCATGGATACATATTTTGACATTGTTTCTTTATTGTATGGCTTCTTTTAAACGTTATCTTTTTTAAGCTGTACTAGTTGTTGATATCGCAAGAATATGATCTTGTTCACTAAAAGACGTTTCTGCTTATAGTACTGAATATTCTGTGAGACTGAAGCAGCGGAAGTGTGATTTATATACAGACTATTAATTTATACTCTCGTAAATGTCTTGATGATAAGGGTGATCCTTATAATTTAACGCTTTGACACCGAATGAGTGAGGGTGAAAGGAAAGTGGGGAGTAATGAAAGACAATACATTTAACGGGGTAAACAGAGGTAAATTAACGGCTGTGAAGATTCCCAGACAGTTATCACTCGTCCTTTTGCTGATGGGAGCTTGAAGAGATGTAAGGTATTCGGAAGTAGAGGAAGTAGAGAGATAAACAATGGGAAGAAGGAGAGAAGTTGAGAAGAGTCTTAATGAACAACATTAGGACTCCGATATTAACTTTGGATGGGCGGAATTTGGTGACAATTTTTGTGTCAGAATGGAGGTGGTAGCTGCATTTATCTAAATAATGTTAAGAAATCAGTCTCAGCCTTAAAGAGAACAAAGTACACCTCGATTACGAAGCTCAACTGCTTGATGCTGTTTAAGGAAATAATCCCTTTTTACACTGAGAATCGTAAACGACCCACAAATGGGAAATACAGAGTTATTTTCTGTGGTGCACATGGTTACTACAAGGCTTTGAAATGTTAAAATTTGTAATTTTTAACTCCGTAAACAAACAGCTTTTGTGTAGACCGTATTTGTCTTGACTGTTCCAAATCCAGAATTTTTGGAAGTCATTATTTCAGTACAAGTTTTGAAGTTTTTTTTCTTTGCGACTGAATTGAGTGATATCTTCTCAGGCGATAACCACAAGGCTGATCGCCCAAGAAAATTTTAACGACTTTTCCAACTAATATCAACTGTCACATCAGCACCTTCGAAGTATTTGTTTTTACAGATTTTAATAGATCTTTAAGTCATAGAAATTTAACTTAGTAGTATATGTTCTTAGTTATGTAACGTTAGTTGATAATGTACTTTATCTTTATTGTCATTTGGGCAGTTTATCGTCTGTTTCTTATGGTGACAACCAGCACCTGCTGACTCAGAGATAAGTCGTTCGAATCCAGCTCATTGCATTGCGTTGTCTTGTATTTCCATGTAGCAGTAGATGCTTACAACGGCTTGGTAGTCCGTTAAACGAGTTTTGTCACCGGTCTTAATAACGATTTATGAAACCTCTGGAGTAGAATGAATTAAGATTTTATCACCAAGAAGAGTTTGTGTGACAGTTTCGCTTTAATATTTTGTTACTCGCGATTACGAATCGTTTTCTTCTATAAAGCTTACTTATTTATCAACTCCGTACTATTACAAAATTCAGTAGGATATTATTCTTGTGTCTGAACAATTTTTTTCCTTATTACCGTATTTCCTCCATTTTAAGATACACTTTTTTCACATTTTTTAAATTTGGGTGTGTTTTAAATTTGACAGCGTATAAGAATCGATGTCGAAAAATTTTATTCTATTGTATGAAAGTCTTCATGTCCATAAAACTAGTCATGAGACAGTAAACACAGAGGTTGCAACAAAGACGATTCCGAAAGTTAACATAAAAATAAGTATAGAATATTGACAATTACTGTTGTAATATACGTACTTTTATCCTGAAAACCTATTATTAAATTAAGACCGCCAAAGAAGAATTTTTGCTTACAGCATTAATGTTATTAGAAGTTTCAGGATAATCTGAGTTTCCGAAAAGTGTAGGAATAATTGGAAGTTATTTCACAGGGGCATTAACAATGCCCACTAAAAGTAACAAAAGGTTAATCACCAAAGGAAGTGGTTTGGAGCCATCTGTGCTGATCTAATGAAAGTCTAAAACTAGCACCGAGTCCGCTTATAATCGAAGCTGTCTTTGTTACAAGCATTTATATTCTGGTATTTCATTTGAGAATTCCCCACCGTAGAATATATTAACTTCGAATACCCTTTTAAACGTAGAGTAACTTATTTGAATGTAAAACGCATTCACATAATCACACATTTTAGACAGCCTTATGTTTGTAGACGACCCAGTGTGGTTCTCTTAAATGTCGTCTTTAACGACGCTATGTTTTATAAAATCTTCATATTTACGTTCACATCTGAATACAGTGGATTCCGATTAATTGACACGCACCGGGAATAGAAGACTTTGGCCCAATTAGGCGGCTGCCCCAATTATACGAAGTTCCACGTAAAGAGTTAAAAAGGTTTATTCTTTAAGATTTGTCCCAAATATACGTCTGCGGCGCCACGGTGGTCTAGCGGTTAGAACGCTGGCCTTGTAATCCTGGGGTCTCGGGTTCGATTCCCGGCGGTGCCCGAATTTATAACTTGTGTTGTGCAAGGCCGTGGTCTAGGCAACACGGAGTTTTCCTCCGGGGGCTTCCCCGGTTTCTCCGTGGCATCCCAACAATTACTCCATTCACACACAGAAGAAGGCAATGGCAAACCACTTCTGGATCATCTGCCAAGAACGTATATGAACAGGTCCCAGTCCGAGAAAAGGATGGAAGGATCCTGTTCATATGGACCTGTCGTCAGACAGAACACTAAATTAAATTAATACGTCTGCCCCGATTAACCGATGACTCAATTAACCGAAATCTACTGTATTCATAAACTTTATAATGCATATCCGTGGAATATTTGGTGCTATTTTTATTTTTCAATATATGGCTGCCGAGTTATCTGCTCCCGTTAGAGTTTCAAAGAAATAAACATGTGTGATTTACTCCTTCTTCATTTGCCTTCCGTGCGATGACTGTATTATGTTCTTGGTTTACTCAGTCCAATAAAATTATCTAAAGGATTCAAATTTATAACTCATTACCTATTCGTAACATATATATGCAGATGCCTCAGTAGTAGACATAGTAACAGCGATGCCTTTGTTAATAATGGTTAAAATAATTTAAAATAATGGTAGAATAAATAGGAAAGTACTGGAGAAAATTTTCCTAAGGTTTTGTTTCTTATTCAGATAACCGAAATCAATTAGGTGATTCCAGAATAAGTCTCTTCGTTGCGACGTCCAAAGATGGACTACAGTCCAAATGCGTCGGAGAGCATTTTATTAGTATAAAAGTCAATTGTATGATCCAGGCTGGCCTATTATGATTTCTTTTGTGTCTGGAGTAACCTAATTTTTCTTTATTGTTAAACATAGCCTGTGTATATTGGCCTTGGTTTACTTTGTATCTAACTTTAAAGGAACGTCCTGTCTTTCCAATATAAGAACCGACGTAGTCCTAACTGTTCAATTCGTTTGTCCCGCTGTTGTTTATTAGTCAGTAAATTGTTGTTTGTGGGACAGGTGTTTTTTTAAGTGAAAGATGCTTCTGACTGTACATATTGTGATTTCTAAATAGTTTTGCTTTTATTGTATTTTCGTTATCAGTATAAGCAAATGAAGCCTCTTTGTATTGTCAATCATCTGTCTTCTGTCATTTATCGGTATTGTTTACTTTGAATTTGCTTCTGTGCAAATTTAATTTACAAAATTCTATACAACTTATTGCAGAAATTATTCATTCAACCTCACAAATTCATATATCCGTCTCTTTATTATTACGAATAATACGAGTTTACAGTAAGTATTCATGCCATGCCAATACCAAATTTAATTATTTTTTTGTCAAGCCCTTCTTCAGTTATAAAATGCGTACAGACGTATATAACTTCTCACGTGGTTAATATAGTTCAGGCAAAGTTAAGTTATATTTCGTAGGTTTCTGGTGCGCATCACGAAAATCAAAGGGTTTGGAGTCAATATAAATCATGCGTATATGTACTTAATCCTACGGCTCAAAGTTATAATTTGTGAATATGCAATTCAATTCATTTAATTTATGTAGTATTTGCCACGTATATGATCAATAGTCTTGTACAGACAAATGTTAGGTTTTTATACGAAGTATAATAAAAGTCTTTAGATTGGTTGAAACGTTATTGAAGGAAAGGTGGACAAATGGCTTGCGAATATGATAGCACAGTTCTGTTTTTTGTCGTTTTATACTGCATTATCTTCGTCCCTGTAAAATATTGGTAGATCTGTATGGCTAAATCACTCCAAACTAACGCCTCGTAACGCATTCACATTTGTTTTAGTTACTATCACTTCGGCCACTTTTCATGCTAATGGTAGGCGTGAAACGCTGGACCGTATGGAACAGAATCTTATCTGACAGCTTAATTCAGGTCCCTCTCGATTGGATATGTTTACGCTGAAATTCTGTTTCTACGTGTATTTGTATTTCAGTAACCCAGTATCGAAAACAGCGCTCTAACATCTGTGTCTATCCCGGAAATTAAATTGCCGTGTATTTGGGACTTAAACGTGGAAACATTAAATAAGTATAAATCTGATTCGGCTGCTAGCCGCAACGCACAGAACCCTTCATGCCAGCGTGCATATAAGTGTTTCTGTCATGAACTGCATGAAAGTAACACTTAATTAGAAATCCAGTAGGAGGTTTTTGTCAACAAGTTAAAGGTAGATATTATCCTCTTCCCGCCATGGCATGACTAAAGAAAAGAAATCGGCTTTGACAGCTGAAGACCGTCTTCCCGTAAGGCGTTATGCATTAAATCGGACAATTTGAAATAACTGTTTTACGGTTTTGAAGTCGTTGTTGTGGCAGATTTCCTTGTTTAAGAAAATAGAGTCGAGAAATAACGTCTATACCTGAAAAGAAAATAAGAGAGATTCATCTCGAATTAGTTGTTTCGTTTCGTAGAATCCAGCAATCTGAAATGGGCAATGACCTGTTGTGTTTTTTTAAAATGAATTCCAGAAAGTGTATTCTTTTGAGGTGCATTTCATATATTTTTATCCAGTTCAGTGCATTCATGTGTAGTTTCTTTTCAATTCAGCTTGAAAGACCTTTTTTTCAGTTCGGAATGCTTACTAGTTCGCTGTACAAATGTGCAGTTGTAAGAAGTCAGTAAAACAACCGCCTACGAGCTGGCTGGTCGGGGTTCTGTTCTTTGAAGCATAATTGGTTATTTTTCTCATCGTCATAGTGTTAAAAGACTCTGGTGACCTCCAGGTCATCAGTGAAAAGTTCCTGGAGCGCTAGTGGTTTGAAACTAGTATAGAAATTTGGAATGAATGCGTAGACTTTTTATCAACTCCGCCTACACGCTTGTGTGACATTAAAAGTAGAAATTACTGTGCCTTTACATTTACTTGAAGTAAGAGTAATTTGACAAAGGCATAACTTCAATCGTAGTCTAGAGCTTTGCCATCTGGTGTGCGTATGCCACACTGCATTACGCCATGTTTAATTTGTGAGATAGAAGCAGAACGGCAAAATATTCATTTGTTTTCTTCTGCAGCAGCTACTTGGTAATGTATCCACTTCTAGAGCACAATAGCTCGAAATGAACAAGCTAAAGATTTTCTTGTATCGTTCTGTGTACATTAGTTATGCTCAGTTCTTCTGTAGAGAAAATCATAACGATCCTGGGGCTGGATGGTTGTGGATGATACGGTAATATTCGAGTACGAGTCTGAGTTGAGCATTGCTCTGTGCCTCATACGTTAACCTGAAAGAGTTAAGTGATAGGTGAACAAGAACGTGTCTGATGGGATGAATATATAATAGTATGAATTACGTGGAGACTATTTCTCGTCGTAGTTTTACTTCCTGAAATTGTGTTCAGTAAGACAAATAGAAACTTACCTTAGAATGCTACTCAGTTATGTTAGCTGACACCGGTCGTTTCGAACACAGAATTATCAAAGTTTCTAAATTAACGTGTCATCGTCATATCAGCTTGAAAATTGCACACTACCGTACACTGCGATTAAGTGTTTAGCCCTTATACTCTGTACTCGGGAGGTGCCGGGTTCGAATTTCAGCCCCAAAACTTTCTTCCCTAGTTACTTTTACGTGATTTCATTCTCCCCGTTTAGATGATGATATAATAGTGATCCTATAAAGACTCAAAAGCTGTTTCTTTCATATAATTTATAGTTTATCAATGAAGTCGTCATATAACTCAAAAAGATAACATTTTTTCCTGGCGATAGACTAAACAACACGTCATGAAGACGTGTGGGGGCGCAGGTATATCTCCACTCTTTTCTCGACTTCGACACTAGATGGATGTGAATGAGCTTCACGCCGGCCGCTTTACCCCTCTGGATGAAATTTCCTGTACCCATTGGGTATGAGCCTGGGTGGGATTTAGAGCCGGTCTGGACGTGAGAGCCAAGAGAAAAATCCCTTTCTCCCGCGGGAACAGAACTACGTTCGTACAGCCGGCTTCTTAGACACTGCATAACATTGAAGTTCAGAAACGTTCTTAAATAAACTAAGAATCAATGTAAGAAGACACATATACATATAATGCCACATTTATATCATGTCTAATTATAACTTTTATGAATTACTGTCAACAAATGGAAATATACAAGTTAGTAATTACTAAGTTTGTATTGTTATAGCCAGATATATGATGTAACGTTTGTAAGAATATTTGCTCTTTCTGTGTATCGTTCGGAATGACGATAAAGCTTTTACCAGCCGCGATGTGAAAGAATTTCGGATTGGCGTGACGTTATTTTCGTTAGCAGAAATACGAACTACATTCACATAACGGTTGCAGGCTTCATTGGTTGCAATGGCAGAAGGAGCTTAAAAAGTCAGTATTCAAGATGGCCTTAACCATTTTTCCTACATAATGAAGCAGAACGTAGTAAAGTATGTCTCCCACCACCCATAGTATACTGAAATATATGGTAATGTACAATGAACATTTTGAAGAAAGAAAGAGAAAAATACATAGGAGCAAAGGAAGTAAGAGATAAAGAAATTGAGTAGGTCAGTTGTCTGTTACTTTGCCTTTGAGGTAGATTCGTGCATGTTTTAAAGGTATCATGTATTTTCAAAATGGGATTCTTGTTCTGTGTATTGTTTATGAGTTACTCCGAATCTGATAAGTACTGCGATTTATTCTGTTTGAACAGAAATTTGCTATCACAATTTGTGTCAGTCTTCTGAGGCGGTAAGTGTTGTGATCATGTAATTTCGTTTGCATCCGTCAATTGCCTGCCTTTTTCCATCTTTGTCACGTCTACGAGCATTCCGTACCTTTATTTAGTTGTGTTAACACAATCTGCAGCTTTTATTTTTCTGTTTAGGTCACTATTCAGTGTTACTGTGAAGATATAGGTCTGTCTGATGGACGGCAACTGACGGGTCTTATTTTTAAGAAGTGGCTTAGTTGTAATTTTCCCCAATAATGAAAAACACTTTTATTTAAATTCACATTACTTTGAATAAATTTGAATAAACTGCTATCCTCTAGTTTGTCTTTAAAAATTACGAATGAATGTAGCCCCACTCTATGAAATTAAAAAGGTAAATAAAGGAACATCTTAAGTGGGATATTAACCTGTTAAAATATTATGTAGAAGGATTAAATGAGTGAAGTAACACATCCGTGATATGAAGTAAAACAGGAAGTAACCTTTAACTCAATAGAGTATTTTAATCAGAAATATGTATATTAAAACAACGAGGTCAGTTAGGTATGTCAAATCGTAAATAACATATTTTAAAAATATTTGTGCTCGAAATTCTAATACACTTTTCCCCTCTTGATTTAAATGAGCGGTTTTGGGAATTGTGTTGAAGTCCAATTTCAGCGTCGTTGTATGGAATCAGTACGGATAGAAATAAAATTCATCTGACAAAATTTACTGTAGACTACTAATACGACATTTGATTGAATTTCGTTGAATTGATTTGAAGATGAAACTTTCGGATGGGCGAGCGTGGTCTTCACATTATGAGTTAATTACGTTTCGTGAAAAGAGCGCATACTATTGAAACAGTTGCACATCTATACCACGTGATAAAATAGCAGACTTACCCGATTAATTCAATAATCAATGATATTTCACCTGGCCGAGTGTGGATATTTTAACAATCGTTCGCTGTTAATTTGTTGAACCACAGACCATCCACGATTGATATAACTGGTGCAAAATATAAAGAAAAACTTTTTTGACTAAGTTAGTCGATTATGCGGCAAATTTTCAATTAATCATTTAAAACAAGAACTCCTGATAGTCGAAGATCTATGCAGCACCTATAAGGCAAACTAACAGACACTTGTAAAGATTTTTAGCCAGACAAATTGTTTTAGGTCGCTGAATCTTACACGTGATAAATTCGTTACCAAATAGCAAGTTTCAGCGAGCTGCCTGATGTATAATTATTTTTAAAATGCTAAGTTTCCTTTATATATTTGGTGATTCAACGTAAGTTAATACGGAAAATTGAATAACAAATGTGTTTACGTAATATTCTCCTCCTACTTTATTAATTCTTAGTTTCTTAACGTTGCTATTTCGAGTGACATGTTTAAATAGCGTCTTGATCGTCATAAACATCATTACATTATTGTCATAATCACAATCTGTCAACTTTGTTGTCACCGTCATAGTTTAATTTTACCCTACACCAGATCAATTTTGCTATGATTCATGCACACATAAGCAACCAGCAGCTATCACACTCCCTGTTATGAGCACGTCATAGCTGAGCTGGAGTATGCAACTTTTGATTTCTCTCTCCTTCTGTTTTACCCTGTAAGTCCATTACTCTGGATTATTCACTGTTTTATATATCCCCTTCTCTGGTTAAAACCAGGCGTGAGTGGATGAATATGTCACACAGAATGAAATCATAAAACTTTGTGAATTCCTCGTTACTTAATCTCTTAAAATGAAATCAGGGCCGTTGAGTATAGTGAGATAATAAGTGTGTGTCGATACTCAGTAGATACATTTCCTCATAATACTGTGTGTCGTGGACGTATTTCCTCATACCTGCAGGTCTATTACCACTGACATTAAAGAACGCTGTTATTCGCAGTCCTCAGCCTTTTTCATCCATCTACCAGCCTCATAACCTGCTTTTCAAAGACCCATCTTTATGATATCTTACCACCTCTTTTTCGTCCTTTTGCTGCCAGTTTTCGACAAAGTTTATCCACAAATGTTCTGTTTGCTGTTTTCATGTTTCAAAATATTTGTGATACTAATCAGCAACGGTGAAGAAATTCTAATAGCACACGTTGGAGTGAATTTTACATCTGGATTTTTTTACATTTAATTAACTAATGTACGCACCTGTACTTTACTATGCAAGCAAAACAATAGCCAAAAGTCATGTATATACATATACGCACATGTGTAATGTATTTTAAAGTAAACACATCTTTCGATAATAATTTTTACTGTTCCTGTATATTTAATATTTGCTGCCTTCACCCTCAGAGCTCCCTGATGATGGAGGCAGCATCTCTGAAACGTGACTCCATCTTCAGGGCAGTTGCTGGAGGCAGTTTTCTCGTCCGAAACTTTGCTATGCAGTCAGAAATCGACGGCGCAGTAATCCAGAAGAACACGAATTGTACACAGGTATTATTTTGTATCGGAGTTTTCCAGTGTGTTGTTTTGGAAATTATAAGTTTCACGTCGTTAAGGTGGTTAATGTACTGAAATATGTCCTCTAATTTTGACTTTATAACATCATTTTCAAGATGTGTACTGTCTCATACAGTAACTAAAGATACTGAGTCTAACACTATTATGAGTTAAATTGTCTAAAACATTTTACAGCTTACAAATATATGAGTTTATAAGTGGATTCACATTTGCAAAGCCGGCTGACTAAATTATACATTTTATTATACAAAATTATTATGTTTCAGTGCTTATTGTTTAATATTGTAGGCGACATTGAACCGCGGCTCCATTAAAAAAGTCTTGATTGTTTTATGTTATATGAATTCAAAGCAATCGACGCATTTGTTGAATATGCAAGTACAATGTATCAAATTCTGTGAGAAAGAACAACAGACTGAAAATTATTTTGCGGGCTATAAATCAAAACACAAGAGAACGCGCCTTTGGCGAGTGTAATATGTGATAAACGTGAACTCCAATTTCGATGTCTGCTCTCATCCTGTACTGCTTACAGGTTTCCAATATGGTTTCCAATACATGAAACAAAGTTCCATAAATGAAGTTTGGTGTCCATTCTACTTAAGAACATGGAGTAATTTCGTATGCTTCTGTTGGATCGCGTTATTCTGAACTTATCGTAAAAATTTGAATTCAATATTAACATTATTAGGTGCTAATATGGTTTTAAAGTCCTACATAACATGAAAACTTGATAAATTGATTTCTCTACATACCTGTTGAAGGTAAAACCAATGGAATGACGGTGTCATGTCTGGTTCGGATATTTCAAACTTTTTCCCGTGTAAAGAGTGAAACTTTAGCCAGTCCGTTATGTGACTAACTCCTACATTTGCTGTGGAAATAATACGGTTTGTGGATACAACTCGCAAAACTTTACCCTCAACATTGTCGTATTGCCGCTGGCTCTCTGGCAGTGGTGGTGGTCACTGTGGGACTTGCAGTAACTGAGTCCGGGTGGCGCCTAGTGCAGAAGGAAGAATTTTCAGCCACTGGAAACCGAATGCCGCTAATTTAATTACCATCAAGCTGAAAATATTCATACACATTGATATGCGAGGAAGACGTTCTAAGGAGATATTGAATTACTGTTGATAAACATTTTACCTTGGGTGAGATTTCTGGTTCTCACAGCGACAAATATGAAGATAACTGTTTTCTGGGATGCTGCGTCGCGTTATCTGGTACATATTGACCGACTTTTCGGAAGAGCTTGCAGTCTACATTATCACTGGAGGTAGTAAGCTCCTCTGAAACGTCGGTCAACATCTACTAATGTGATTACGCTGATGAAGTTGGCAGTAAGATTCTGAGAGACTATTGTTGGTATCTACTATAATACACGGTGAAACGTTACAGAAAAGCGCGATCTTCGTTGTACCATAGCTCAGGCGGTTGGACGCAGACTTCTTAGCTCTGAGGAACAGTTTAATTTCGTCGCAGTACTTTGCAAGATCGTGATGGACAACGCGGCAGTGGGGCACGGCTTTCTCCACATCTTCAGGCCGGTTTTTACTGAAGCTTAAACCTTAACCCCGCATTTGGACGTCTTCATAGGAAGAACGATTGTAGATAAACTTAAACTTGTTTTGAAGTTGTAACCATCCCATTTGACTGTATGCTCTGCTTCCTGATACGATATAGGCAAAGAAACAAAGAGTATAACTATGTGTTTGTGTTCTTTTGCTCTGTCATAGTTACCCCTGTGTTGCGGAGAAGTGTCAGAACTTAAATTTTGTTATTTTAAAGCATAAATATTTTCAGTTTGTTGCACTTGGCTGAAGATATTTTTAAAAATGGCCCAAAGTGCAAAAGAAAACTGACTTACAGAATCGGTTTTTTAAGTAATACTGTATTTCATCGAGTCTAGTAAAAGTTGTTGACATTATATTTTCCGTTATTGTTATTCAAATTATTTACTATTATTGTCGTACTTGTAATATTTGTTATTATCTTGTGTTGTATCTGAAAATGACCTTCTGGCTGTTAACGCATTAGAGTAGTGACAAATAATTACATTGAATTATTATTATTATTTATGCCGGGCTGGAGCAGGAGAAAGACTTGCTTGTTTTAAGGTACAAGTTCTAAACTGTTTCTTGTGGAAAGTGAAGTTCCCTACTAGAAATTCGTCTGTCAGCTATTTAAACTCAGTAACGTTCAAGTACATAGACACTTACAGAGTCATTTAAAATACATATTCATGTTTTAGATCTTTATATATTTCCTTCATTATGTTATTGCACGGAAGTGAAATTGAAAATCACTTATTATGTAGGTACGAAATTTGTCTATCAAGATGTGTTAGAAAGATCTTAACGAGACCACACATTTCACTGCTGACGGTTTTCGACACATTTTCTCGTGACCATCATTGGCAGCTTGTCAGCAGAAAATTACAAATGTAGTCCTAAGTTCTAGAAACTTAAAATGTCTTGGAGTAATCCGCCCCAATTAGGACAACATTTACTAATGGAACCCGTTCTCCAAAACTTTTTTGTGTAGATATGCCTATTCTCCAGTATTCTGATCAGCAAAATAACTTTGGAATTTCTGCTGTGTTCATTTATCTTCTTCCTGATAGATGAACACAGAAATTATATGGAAGCATCCGCGACGAACGCTGCCAAGCAATGGACTCCTTGATTTCCACTTCAGTAGTATATAATCATGTATTATGAAATAATTTGGTTTGTCATGTTGACTCGTTTCGAATTTCCTCCGTAATCCATAATGAATATTCACCACCTCAGCAACAATTATTCTTAAACGAAACTTGAGGCAAGAAGAGAACGTCAGTCAACTTACCAGATAACAAAGCTGTTACTTTCATTTATTGTAATAAAATCCCAAGCAGAGGGAGGGTCTGTGTTTGTTAAACGGAACAGATTAATCAGAGTGGTAATGCGTCAGAAATTTCGTTTGGTAGGTTCCAATACCGACGGGGAGGTGAAATTGTTATTTTCTGAATTATACCGAATAATACGCATTGCTCGGTTGTCCTCCCATCTGTTTATAGTTTCTGAATACATGAACCGCGAAATGAAATATTTGATGGGGTTGACCTTTTTTTTCCAGCAACCTCTCTCACGTACGCTTTGCGTGACAAGTATGCCTGATAGCTTCGTTGCCAACTGTACTTGAGTTCAGCTCGCTCCTTCATTCACAGCGTCTTCTCATGTCTCCAGGGTGAATGTGTTTACAGTCATTAGCAGAATAAATCTAAATTACTTACACTGTTGGCAACTTTCATAGAATTCTATCACATACCGTGGGCGACGTTCGTGGGCGGAGGTTAACATGAAAAACGGAACGTAAAATGTCATATGGCGGACCAGAATTAAATTATATTTGTACTGAAACTTACGTCTTTAGGGTTTACGCCACTTTCTGAATGAAGTACGTATAATGCCCGAAAAAGCGGAACGTAACCCAAGCTGCCTCAAAATGTACTGAAATTTGTCTGTTTTAATTGTAGGATAAACGCAAAAATAAATATTTTAAATCTGTTTATTCTCGTGGGAAATGCATTGTTCGTTGAACATTGTTAACTACACCCCATGCTGAAATGTCTCTAATTATTACTTTCAAATTTTCTGACATGTTCAACAGACTAAGCACGAAAATTAACAAATAGCCTGTATCGTGTAGGCCTTGGGAGGATGCATGAGACGCAGGAAAGTGTTGCCACTGTAATTTAATTTGTAGCGTATTTAGAACCACGTGTTTATTAATATTTTGATCAAAACGTTGCAGTGTCCTTGCCTGCGTCCCGGTTACAAACTTATCTTTAATTGGAATCGTTGGAAACTTTATAAAGCCAGCACCAGAGTTGTGTATTGGGAATGTCCTGTTGTATTTCCACACAGGTAAATAAACAAAAAAATATTCCATCTGCATTTCCTAACTTTCAAATATGAGTAAATGAAACTTCAGTTGAAATCGTAATGGTAGAGTGATATTGTCAAGTGGACACTGAATTTTATGCCAGAGCCACTTATGTCACGATGAAACAAGTGCCTCATTTAAGATGGTTGTCTTCTGGGTTGTCGCACCGCGTATTCTGGTAAACGTGACTCTACATTTCAGAGGTACTTGCTGCTTCATCATCAGGTGAGCAAGCACCTCTGTAACGTAGGTAAACTTCCACCATACAACACGGCGTAACATCCCAGACGACAGCCACCTTCATATTACCTGCGCTGAGAACCTGAAATCTCACAGTGCCTGGACCACAGTGACTTTCTCCATCTGTATGGTTAAACATGGAGCCCCAGTGCGTTCCAAATACATTTCTGAGATGTTAACAGCGGACTAGATTGAGAAGTACTGAATGTTGTAGTTAAGTATCTATCACTACTGTTCGTGTTCGTGAGGTTCCTGGTTCGAATATCGAATAGGAAGCCCCTTAGCCAGGCATAGAGGTTTTGTTGTTGTACTTAGCCTGTTCAGAAATATTACATTAAATTGACATTATTTTTACACATTTAGTCTACCATTCGACATTACGTAACCCACACAGTTCATAAAGCGTCGTTAAATAACCGAACTACCGCGTAGCAGGTTGTCATTTCAAGCATAAGCAATCTTTTATTTTAATATTGTTATTTATGTCATGTTATTAAAGTGTTATTTTTGTCTAATGCTACTCAGTATTATATTAAATTCGTTAGGGGTCTGTGTGCGGGATATTGGAATTCCTGGACACATCTCCCGTGTATTAATTACAAGCTATCAGCATAAACGTGAGCGCAGTTGTTACTCGGTTATTCAGGACCTTTGTGCAATACAGGGCATCTATTTTGGAACGAGTTCTCTGTACTGAAATAACGAAAAATTCTATGTAAACAAAAATTCTTGGACAACAAAGTATAATGCGTCCATAGAAGAAGTGTTTATTTACAGGTCTCTGATTTTATCGTTACATATTATTGTTCCAACAATAAGAAATTACAAAGAAAGCTCAAAGTTTTGTCTTTTTTGCTTCCACACAGATCACTTCTTTTCTCGTTAAAAATTGTCGCACGCGCTCAGGAACTCCAGGCGAGTTACGATTAACTCGTAACGGCTTCTACCCTCTATTTTAGTTCTGTGAATTCATTGACTGCTGTAGCATATATAATACGTTTAAGAAGTCCCCATAAATAAAAGTTCAGTGGGTTTAAGTCAGGTGATCTTGCTGGCCATAGCTTTAAAACGAAGCGTCCAATGACTCATGTTGTTTTAGTGTACAGGATATGCCTCTAAAGTGATACCGTGGATTTCAGAAACATCCCATATTTCTAGCGTAATGTTCCACGGAGACACTAATTACATTACCCAGTAATGAGGGTAATCCTTCCTCAGCCTCATGGCTGAGTGATTACAGAACATTTTCCTAGAACTCGCAGCAGGTGTCCATGCACTTGTCAATTCCACGGCTTAGGTCTCAAGATGTCCTCTGTTAATTATGGAACAGAATTTCTTTCCTTTAGAAATGAGATGAATCCTGCAATTCAAACATGTTTAGTGTTTTCGAAATTACATACATGGTAACTGAGTGAACCTGTGAGTTTATGTTTCATTATTTTTATATTTTAAATTCTATTATTGATGATTTTGTATAAAATAAATAATCCGTTTATGTAATAATATATTAAAATTTCTACGAACCTAAGTAGACTACAAAGCTCGTGCCTTTTTATGAAATAATGCACAGCAGAATGGTATGTTATTTTATATGTAGCGACAACGGTGAAAGTGTATCTGACGCTAAAGGGAATAAATAAGCATATTGAAATCAATATTAACTGAGCAGTGCGAAGACCAACACCCATTCTTATTACTCGTGTTACAACAGTAAATTCTGTCTCAGTATTGCTTTTTGCTCTGAACATCAGTCAGAGCACAAGGAAGGGACAATATTACAAGAGCACGATATTTATTATAATTTCAATATATAGCTTAAAGGATAAAATATTTTTTTGGAAAGAATAATCTCAGTCCTCGAGTGTGACAAAGAGGGGAGTCGATGTGATACAATTTGACAATATATAAGCCTTAAAGATGGAGGCAGTTTTTTTACGGAAATTATGGTATCTACAAACAAGTCCACACGGCGCTGCAACCCAGAAGGGCAACAAGTTTTTTTTTATCGCCGTGAGATTCTTAAATCTCCGAAATAAAATCCGCCTGAAGTGCTAAATCTTGACGCTCCAAAAAATCATTTCTTTCTTTTTTGGGGGGAGGGAGGGAGTTAGTCTTACGCTTTTCTTGTTTCAAATTCAGAAAAGTCACTCTCCATTAGTGTTGTGAATTTTACGATTTCGAATAATAGATATTGTATAAGTTTCGATAGTATTTTTAAGTGTTTATAACAGATGAGATCTATTTCACATATTATTAAGTTAAACTTATTAATAGTTATCGTATGCACATGTGAATACATAACAATGTCGCTGGACGAAAAAAATTGGTGTTGTAGGTGTAGAAATCCTTGGCCATATCTTAGGCTGCTAGACGCCAGCTTCTGAACTAAGAGACCCGGGTTATTTCAAATGAGATTTGTGGTGAATGACATTGGGGCAGGGAGTTTTATTCGAATTGTTCACTTATTCTATTCCAATCACCATTTCACAATTATCTACACTCATCCATCATCGTCACGAAAGTTGCGCGATAGCTCTGGCCAAGCAGCCTATTATCATACCCTCTGTATTAATGTAGGGCTTCACTCCGGGACTTGGCACTTTGCTGGTCCCGAAGTGAAGCCCAGATTGTGAGCTTAATTCTGTGCTTGTAGATAAGGAAGTATTTAGCATTTCTGTGCATTTAGGTCGTTCAAGGGATATGATTTACTTCTTTCAAAGAATGAAGTAAACTGACAATAACTGTGAAGAAGTATGAATGCAGTACTGGGAAACGAGACCACAACAACAAACAAAGCCCAATTGTTTTTGCCGAATGTTAAATTCTATTATTGTTCTTTTCAGATATTTGGATATACACATCACCAGAACATTCGATCTCATCCATCTAGCCACATCTTCTGGTGTCTCCCTGCAAACAGTACGATTGGTTTATCTGTGAGTACAGATTTTACAATTGCCCGTGACGATCTTCAACGTTATAACTTCTGAATTTATTTTTACATTTTTAACTTAAATCAAGACTGTATTATGCTTTACCATTCGTTGGTGTTAAATGTTCTGTACATTTAGAATTCGATTAAGTACGTGGTTTACATGTATACTTCTAGAATATGTTTCAAATAATACCGGAAACGAACTGTTTACATAGATGAGTGATTCCAAAACTATTTAGTGGAATTGTAGTAACCCGTCGAAATATACCTCCAATGAAAGATTTGTAGACTATGTAACCTACATCTCTCTGCCTCGCAAATCCAGTTCTCTAGCTGTACTCCCACAGTTCGGAAAACTTGTGGTAAGAAAAACAAATATATTCCTGTCCGTATTCACAGGTACCGGAATTTAATTTCTGTCCACTCCTTCTTCTTTTGCCGCACAGAACGCTCGGCGCTGCGTTCTTTTTATACCCGCTGCTTTAATTCCGGCGTGGGGTTCTATCACCATTCACAGAAGCAAGAAATTTTTCCAGAAAATATTTGAAAAAGTTGATAAATATTTGTGTACCCGTAACTTGTAAATTAAAATAATTTTTCCTCCTTCCATGTTTAGAGTTTTTCTGACGATGTTATGTTATTACGTCAATTCAGTTCTTGGTCGACACTGTTAATAGTCCATCGTTAATCTTGTAAAAAAGGAGTAGGTGTGTAAAATTAATTATAAAAAGAAATTATTATTCTGCTCCTGTTTAAAAGTTTAATTGAAGCTTATTCTATTTGATAAATGTCCATCGAATATTATTCTTGTTCCTATATTCGGCATCATAATGGTTTTTACTAATATATAATATTGCCCATTCGGTTAAGACAGTTTTTTAATTATATTTGTAATATTTTTATTTATATTATAATTCTTTCACACGCTTTGTATAATTGATTGACTTAATTTTTCGCCATTTGTGTGTTCATAGTCCAAGTTTCATCCTCATATGAAACAATTTCGAAGGTGTTTTTTATTGACTGTTTTGTGTGATTATGACTCTTGGTCTGTCACAATAAATAATATAGGTGTTTAAATAAAACTGCCTAGGGGAATATTTGGACCTAAGAGGAAGGAACTGTCTTTCAATATTTAAGCATTGTATTGATTACCTCATTATCAGCCACACAAGTATTTCACATCCCAACCAGATTAATGTGAAACTGGTTCTGTAATCGACTATGGAATTATTGTGTCACAGTGTATCAAGTGTTTCCCTTTAAACTACATATTTGTTTCTTTTCCATGATATGATCATAATGAAGATTCATATAAACGAAAATTGTTCTGAAGAATTTATGGTGCTCGATTTCTTATAGTCACCTGGCATACGGATATGGAAAATAGCTTAAATTAAGTTACCTTATCGAAGCCACTGCAGTTTCAGCAGATAAAGAGTGCAGTAGCTTTCAACATGCTGAGAACGTTTACTGACACGTGTGACTGCTCGTCATTCGCTCATCCACACATACTACAGGGCAATGTAATCGGAAGTTTCTTCGTAACATCACTCACTTCTAAACAAACTACACTATTTGTTATTAATTGTTCCACAAGTTTTATGGTAATTGTGTTGTTTTTGGTTTTGGCACCGTTTATAAGCCTAATGCTCTGTAGATTCCAACGTTTCGGAGAAACATACTGTCTCTATCTGCGGGGTTGAAGTGGGGTCCAGTTATGTCAGAACTCTTCAGATTTTGATCATTGCGGTGTTGGACGTGAAATATGATTGTCGATAATAAAAAATCATACGTATCTCCATAGGATTTTCGATGTTAGGACACGCGATCAGGTATACCGAGTCCCCAGAATTTACTATTTTATAGCAAATGTAACCGTTCCTGAATCCCTTATGATTTAATGCTTATTATTCCCCTACGCGTCTCCGCTGACTCGAACCAGTGCCTCCTCTTGAGGTAGGCGACAGGACGAAGCCAAGCCAAGGACAGGGCGAAGAAAGGTGCGTCATTACAGTCAGTGCAACGGGAAGCGTTGGGAAGAGTAGGATATTCGGGATTCTTGAAGCCCTACACCGAAACAAGACAAGAATTGCGATGCGCAGACACGCTACGCCGAACGTCTTAACACCGGTCGGTGCGGCACCTGACGTCCATTCGTCGACACAATGCAACATGCATCACGACGACGGTCCAAGAGACGACGATAAGGACGACGGTAAACAAACCGAGGTCATGCGTCGCGTCTTTGGTCATCCCTACGACGAGTGTCGCGACGCGAAGACACCCGAAGGCAAGTCAAGTGACCGCGAGCCACGTGACCTCGAGCGTCTCGAATCTGTCATTGGTTGGATAACCACTGGTTTTTGTTAGAGTATAGTCGTTAGTGTTCATACATCCAATTGTAAGTGTATCGTTGAGTAGAGCAGCACTTCCGGTATGACATTCTTCCCACTGTTTTATGTTGTTAGTCCAAATATCTGCGATTATTGAAATGTGTTGATACACCACTACTGCATGACGCCCTCGATATGAAATACTTGGGAAATATACTGGTTGATTTGTGTAATATAAGTAGGCAGGCAGCATAAAAGAGCAAGTTTAAAAGTAACGAAACAATTTTATTATAATATACATGACAGATTTTACTATTACGTTTTTCAACAAAGTTTTTTAATGCCGACAACACAATATATAAGTTGTTTATTTAATATATGGTAATAAAACGTTCACAAAATTTTATTCGCCAAATCGGACATCATCCGGTGTGTAGATACGTTGAATTTCATACACATGTCCGAAGATATCTGTGTGTTAGTTTTCGCTGTCACCTCCCCGCCCGAACATAGCTGTCACCGCCTTTCCTCAACCACAAGCTCCTCTCTCATGAATCATCAACAATGCATTTATCTCGCACCTACCGCCTGCCCTATATAAGGAATTCCCGTTTTAGTTATGAGACTCTTTCAGCCGAAGCGGCCCCACTCTCTCCGGGTTCAAACCCCAGAGAACCATTCAACCAAAATCCTTTGCCCGAAGGACAAGTTGCCTAACGGGATAACCTCTCATCAGCAGCGACAGACCCTAATTTGAATGAAAAGTCCAGGCTTCCGCCGCGACAAAACCCCCGTTAGCTTAAGCAAATTCGCGCTTTAGTTATGAGCCCTTGGTTAGCTTTTTGGTTGGTTGGTTGCCCGACTTCATATCAACTACATAAGAGTTAATGTACCAAGGGTTTGATAATAGAAAGGAGGAGGAAGAGGTATGGGATATTTGCATACAACATCCCCTGTTCTATTCTAATTCGATTTTGTTCCTATCTCTGGGCTAAAGATCCGTGTCACATCAGGCCATCGCGTCGATTTCACCTGCAGGTAAATAAGTTAAGGACGACGTCGACTTCCCAGGCCTTCACGCCTGACATCATAACTGACCATCGAAGCCTTATCATTCTACCCAGGCAAGAATAATCTAGATTTATATTCGCCACATTCAATTTTCTGTCATTTTTTTAGTATTTTAATATCTTACACCTCCTTTTTATTAGCTAGAAACCTTATAATATCTTAACTTTTATTTATTCGTAAGTACTAATTTAATATTAGTACGTAAATTCCGTAGATAAAGACGTATCTAAAGCGCCGTTGAGACGTCGCTCGGGCCATATAAAAACTATATGTGAATAGTTTTCGATATTTGTACCTCGTACTGTAAACTGCCGTCTCTCCGAATGTACACATTGCATTCTTTCTTATCGAAAACAGCGCACTTATTTGTTGTAAATATATTATCCGGATCACATAGAAAATATTTTGACGTGCTGTATGCGGAGATACTTCCAGACCCATTGGCTTTCGTAATCGATATTTTGTATTTATAATTGAGCGTTTTGTACCGCAGCCTTACGTGGTGGAGACAAAAACGTACTTTGTGTTCTGCCACTCTGATGTTCATGAAGAATATTTCGCCCATACAGAAAATGGCTTTCATCCAGTCGATATCATAATGTGGATCACTGCAGTCTTCTAAATTTAAACACAGCTTTGTATTTTGTAATTTAACAGTAGCTATATTGTGCTTCATCCGAATATGAGTTTTAACATTGGTCACATTGCTCCAACCAGGGGCAAAGTGTTTCTGGGATAGAAGAGAATGGACATTTGAACGGACGGTGACGGCAGTTGTTTTCGTGTGTCCTTGAACCCAGAAAATTAAACGCCTTTCTGCATCCACGTTTTGAAAATCTGCAGGGAAACCTCATTTTTATAACCAAATTTTTCAGAAAGTAGGCTTCTGGCTTTTGAAAATAGGGGCCTGCAGACTGGACAGGTCAGAAGTTTCCTTTTTAATCTTCCACATACTAGTAGGTTTCACTTACTGTAGAGTTCAGAAGATTTTCTATTAAAGTGTTCAGATTTTGCTCCAGAATGTACAATATCATAATTTAAATGAACAAATCATGAGTTCCCCGAATTAATACCATAAAGCAAATTACCAAATGTAATATTGAACATTAGAACACCAACTGGGTGTGTGGGGCTCGGTTTATAGGACCCGGGCAGTGAATGGAGTAGCCTGCCCCTTGCCAATGGGAGCAGGTCCGGTTCCTATAAACATAGCCCCCTCCACCCAACTGGCACATTCATCGCCCTGATGACGGAGGCAGTATGACCTCAGAAACGTTTGAAACATCTACCACACTACACGGCGCAACAACCCAGAAGAGAGAAATCTTGATACTCAACGCCGTGAAAATCTCAAATCTTACTTGCAATCATCAGGTTTGTAGATATTTTCAACGTCTTGAACATTTACTAAAATTGTTGTCCGTAGTCTTTTGTGGCTGGACTTCATAAAACTTCTAATGACACACCTTCGCCCGAAAGCCGAAATTAAAGTTGAAACACCAAGCGCTTGCTAAATAACTAAGTAAGTAGCTGGCATCACCGAATTAACCAAAGTTAAACTAAGAGGTTGCTAGCTAATAAAAAGGAGGTATGAGGTATTTACACCCATCATCTCATTGCCGTTAGAATTTGATCACATTCACACCCCTAGTCACAAAATCTTTATCGCGTCGGGCCGTCTTATCGATTTCATCCGCAGGTCGATAACATGAATTAAGGACGACATCGACTTCTATGCCCTTCAAGCCTTGCATCATAACTCACCAACGAAGCCTCAGCATTCTACCCAGACAAGAAGAGTGTAGTGTAATTTTTAACTGTTTTGATATCTTATACCTATCTTTTGGAAGATAGCAACCTCTTAATATTTTGACGCTTAATGTTAATTACTTAATACATAAACACGTGTCTGAAGCGGCGTCGAAGGAGTTAGGGTCATCGAAGAATTATTGCTCACGAATTCTGGAATAATTTTACTTCATAAGCTAAACTGCCATCTTCTTGAAGGAACTTCTTCCATATTTCCTGTTTGATAACCGCGCAGTCCTTTTCTTCAAATATCTTCTCTATGTCACTTTCTAAATATTTGCCTGCGTTGTACATCACGGAATTATCAGGGCTATTATCGTTTTTAATTCTTATTTTGTATTTATAGTTGGACTTCTTGCGCCCCAGTCCGACGTGTTGTAGAGAAAAGTGTACATTATTTTCTATCACTGCGATGTTCATGAAGAAAGTATCGTTCATTATGAACATAGGTTGCAGCCATTCGACTTCATCATATTCTTCAATAAATTTTTGTACTTGTGAGCACATCGTCTTAGTTTGAGATTTGGCAGAAGGTACATGATGCTTAATCCGAATATGATTGTTGAAACATGACGCATTGCCCACCCAGGGGCATTCTATGGTCGGGAAACATAGGAATGGGCATCGAATGGGTCGGTTACTGCACCCATTTTCGTGTGTTCTTAAATCCTGCGGATTAAACGTCTTTCTGCATCCTCTGTTTGAAAATCTGCAGGGAAACCTCATTTTTCTAACCAAATTTTCTGCTAGTAGATTTCTGCCTTTAGAAAATTGGCACCTGCAGACTGGACAGGTCAGAAGTTCGTTTCTGCAGGTGGAACAAACACTGTGCCCGCTCACGCACATGGCGATCGGTGGTAGCATGTACTCCATACATACTGGACACTCCACCTCCTCTAGCAGTCCTTTTAAGTCGAGAGCCATTACTAGATCCCAATGTCCAGACCTTGAAGAAGGAAAGAAATCAAGAAAGACATTGTAGATGCGTAGTAGCAGTAATATCGGGGATGAAGTTCATCTAAACAACGCAGATCTGATATAGCACATTGGCCTTTCTTCTGCCATGACCAACACACACTCTTATTACTACAGAGGACTTTTACCGATGTTTCATTGAACATTAGAACATAACTGAATTATGTTTAAAATTTATTCACTTCGTTTGCATTTTGTATAAGTGACTACCAAGGTCCTGATAATATTTTCTTGCTAAGGCATAGAACTACGAAATGCTTCACTAGCAGCTATGAGGAAACGATAATATTTACATTCCATCCGAAATCCGAGTGCCGCCATGACGTAACTGGTCAGCAACATAACGTTCTTAGTCACAATATCATCCACAAGAAGCAAAGAATTCACGTACGTACCTGTGCTTTATTTCTCTGTGTGTTTCCCACTTAAATCTTGCTTTATTTCTTTTCCTCTCGTTCTTAAATTATAAAACTTCAAGTACCAAGAGAGCTTGTAGAGAATTCCTCTCATTAACAAATGTTTATTATCGTTTTACTCAGAACATAAACACGCGTCCACAATGTCTGTGTTGTTACTACACAATGTTCGTTCTGTCTTGCTACAACAATATATTTCATACGCAACAATGGTCTCGTGAAGCATAATGAAGAATCTGTTGACTCTATTTACATTGTTGTTTAGGCCAATAGGGGAACTCCTTTCGGTCAGCTGGTCGATTTAACGTTACGTCACCTTCAGGGGTGTGACAATTTTCGTTTCAATGACACACGCGGCCTGTTATTCAAAAATTACTTATAAAATGTTACAATGCAGAGAGAATTTATCGCATCAGTTCTTAATTCGAAGACGAGTCGGTGTACAACTTCGTGCAGCAGAGCCTTTTTTGATACGCTGATTGTCTCTCTGATTAAAAAACCCCGTATTTCATAGAGCCCGAAGGTTTATTACCGTGTTTACAAGAGCCCACCACTGGTCCATATACTGAATCACGTGAACCGAGTTCATATTCTTACACCTCATTTATTTAGTATCAATTCTAATGTCCTTCCAGTTGTGTCGAGGTCTACCTAGTGATCTCCTTCCCTGAGTTTTTATGAATAAACTTTTCTGTGAATGTATCGTGTCGTTTCAATGCTACATGGCCGACCCATCTCGTTTTTGATTTCATTGCGTACAAGTGTTCGGTAGAGAGCGCAGATTATGAAACTAATTATACAGTGTTCCTTACCCGCCTCTTACATTCACCCCCCCCTCCTATAGGCCCAAATATTCTCATCATCACTCTGTTCTCAGCCACCCTCAGTCTGTGACCTTAAGTTGTTATGAGAGACCAAGTTTTACACTCATACAAACGAATAGGAGCAAATATATTTTTGTATATTATAATCTTTGCATTTTTAGGTTTGAGACAGGAATAAGCAAAGACTGACTGAACAGTAGCAATCTTTTCCTGAGTGTAATCTTTTCACCGTGTCGTTTTGATCTGTTACTCGTGTCATAAAATATGATAATTTTTCCACATTTTCGAATTTTGTAACAAATGCAAGGAACTCTAATCTTGGAACACGTTTTAAGATTTGTGTCGCTACTGTGTGAATTTTAACTTTGAAAGTATAGGGGTAGTGGTAGCAAGGCGCCACGCTTTTCTCACCTTCCCACTGAACTCTTTGTAAATGGAGGAAAATGTTTTAGAAAGTTAGGAAATGTAGCTCTGATGCATTCACAGTTGGTGTGCTAATGAGGGGTCGAGGCTTATATTGGTAGTTGTTTACCGAGTACGCACCTCTGAAACGTCGATATACCAGAGTACGCGGCGTAAGAACCCAGAAGGCAGCCCTCTGCATGAGAATGTCTTGCTTGTTTGTGATGGTAATGGCACAGACTTAAGGGGCAAATGTATCAAATCTGTAGCCGAATGTAAAGCGGAGGACTGTACTTAAATATACGGGCCCTTACTGTTCATGAATCGTTTGAATGTAACTGGAACTATCATGTGAAAGTCAAATATATTATCCTGTGTTTCAGACTGCACTTAAGCTATGTGTTTATGTAATTTCACTCGTGTTCATTGGAATTCTGCTCGGGTTGAAAGTATTTACATGCCGTCGTCATCATCTTAGAAGGGCGTATCAACAAAATTATGGAAATGATGCTCAATTCTTACGCTAATTTCGTTTGAAAAATGTTCATACGCCGAAATGTAACTGTGTAGAGCAGCACCAGTTTTACGTCCTTCTGGTATAACATACTTCCCATTATTTTATGTTGTTAGATCAGAAGTATTGGTTATGCAGATATGTTGATACACTCTCCTCACATGATGCCTTGGAAGTGAAATACAGGGAAAATCTACTGAGAATTCAGGTGTTTGAAGTGCGTAATATAAGTGGACAGACAGCATAAACAGGCAGGTTTGAAGGTAGCGAAACAAATTTTATTATAATTAATGTACATGATATATATTACTAATACATTAATCAAAAAATGTGTTTGAATACCGTCATCACACTGAATAAGATGTATATTTCAATTATGGTAATAAAACGTTCACGCTTTCTGTTTCTGCAAAGCTACAATCATCAGGGCGAAGAATGTGCCAATTGGGTGTGTGGGGCTCGGTTTATAGGACCCGGGCAGTGAATGGAGTAGCCTGCCCCTTGCCAATGGGAGCAGGTTCGGTTCCTATAAACATAGCCCCCTCCACCCAACTGGCACATTCATCGCCCTGATGACGGAGGCAGTATGACCTCAGAAACGTTTGAAGCATCTATCATACTACACGGCGCAACAACCCAGAAGAGAGAAATCTTGATACTCAACGCCGTGAAAACCTCAAATCTTACTTGCAATCATCAGGTTTGTAGATATTTTCAACGTCTTGAACATTTACTAAAATTGTTGTCCGTAGTCTTTTGTGGCTGGACTTCATAAAACTTCTAATGACACACCTTCGCCCGAAAGCCGAAATTAAAGTTGAAACACCAAGCGCTTGCTAAATAACTAAGTAAGTAGCTGGCATCACCGAATTAACCAAAGTTAAACTAAGAGGTTGCTAGCTAATAAAAAGGAAGTATGAGGTATTTACACCCATCATCTCATTGCTGTTAGAATTTGATCACATTCACACCCCTAGTCACAAAATCTTTATCGCGTCGGGCCGTCTTATCGATTTCATCCGCAGGTCGATAACATGAATTAAGGACGACATCGACTTCTATGCCCTTCAAGCCTTGCATCATAACTCACCAACGAAGCCTCAGCATTCTATCCAGACAAGAAACGTGTAGATTCGTATTCGCCACGTTCAATTTTCTATAATTTTTAACTGTTTTGATATCTTATACCTATCTTCTGGAAGATAGCAACCTCTTAATATTTTGACGTTTAACGTTAATTACTTAATACATAAACACGTGTCTGAAGCGGCGTCGAAGGAGTTAGGGTCATCGAAGAATTATTGTTCACGAATTCTGGAATATTTTTACTTCATAAGCTAAACTGCCGTCTTCTTGAAGGAACTTCTTCCATATTTCCTGTTTGATAACCGCGCAGTCCTTTTCTTCAAATATCTTCTCTATGTCACTTTCTAAATATTTGCCTGCGTTGTACATCACGGAATTATCAGGGCTATTATCGTTTTTAATTCTTATTTTGTATTTATAGTTGGACTTCTTGCGCCCCAGTCCGACGTGTTGTAGAGAAAAGTGTACATTATTTTCTATCACTGCGATGTTCATGAAGAAAGTATCGTTCATTATGAACATAGGTTGCAGCCATTCGACTTCATCATATTCTTCAATAAACTTTTGTACTTGTGAGCACATCGTCTTAGTTTGAGATTTGGCAGAAGGTACATGATGCTTAATCCGAATATGATTGTTGAAACATGACGCATTGCCCACCCAGGGGCATTCTATGGTCGGGACACATAGGAATGGGCATCGAATGGGCCGGTAACTGCACCCATTTTCGTGTGTTCTTAAATCCTGCGGATTAAACGTATTTCTGCATCCTCTGTTTGAAAATCTGCAGGGAAACCTCATTTTTCTAACCAAGCTTTCTGCGAGTAGGCTTCTGTTTTTTGAAAATTGGCACCTGCATACTGGACAGGTCAGAAGTTCGTTTCTGCAGGTGGAACAAACACTGTGTCCGCTCACGCACATGGCGATTGGTGGTAGCATGTACTCCATACATCCTGGACACTCCACCTCCTCTAGCAGTCCTTTTAAGCCGGGAGCCATTACTAGATCCCAATGTCCAGACCTTGAAGAAGGAAAGAAATCAAGAAAGACATTGTAGATGCGTAGTAGCAGTAATATCGGGGATGAAGTTCATCTAAACAATTCAGATCTGATATAGAACATTGGCCTTTCTTCTGCCATAACCAACACACGCTCTTATTACTACAGAGGACTTTTACCGATGTTTCATTGAACATTAGAACATAACTGAATTATGTTTAAAAATTATTTACTACGTCTGCACTTTGTATAAGCGGCTATCAAGAACTGGTGTTTAGTGCCTGCTAATATCTCATCGCTAAGACAAAGATACAAAATGCTACACTAGCAGCTATCAGGAAACGATAATATTTACATTGCAGCCGGAATCCGAGTGCCGCCATGACGTAACTGGTCAGCAACATAATGTTCTTAGTCACAATATCATCCACAAGAAGCAAAGAATTCACATACGTACCTCTGCTGATTCCGATCCCAAGTGAGCTTGAATTTGTCCCTTTAATAAATCTTTGTTGTCGATTTACTGAGGACAATAATACGCGCCTTCACCAAATGCTTCTTGAACCGATTGATAGTCTGTTTGTGTTGTTGCTACACAACAGCCGTTCTCTGTTGCTGTGGCAATATATTTCCGTGGCAATTATGGCAACGTGAAGCTTAATAAATAATCCGTTGACGTAGTACACATTGTTGTTTAGGTTAACAGGGGCACTGCTTGCTGTCAGCAAGCTTAGTGGCAACAATGAGTACCACGTGCTTTAAGGCTAACAGGGGCACTGCTTGCTGTCAGCAAGCTTAGTGGCAACAATGAGTACCACGTGCTTTAAGGCTAACAGGGGCACTGCTTGCTGTCAGCAAGCTTAGTGGCAACATTGAGTACCACGTGCTTTAAGGCTAACAGGGGCACTGCTTGCTGTCAGCAAGCTTAGTGGCAACAATGAGTACCACGTGCTTTAAGGCTAACAGGGGCACTGCTTGCTGTCAGCAAGCTTAGTGGCAACAATGAGTACCACGTGCTTTAAGGCTAACAGGGGCACTGCTTGCTGTCAGCAAGCTTAGTGGCAACAATGAGTACCACGTGCTTTAAGGCTAACAGGGGCACTGCTTGCTGTCAGCAAGCTTAGTGGCAACAATGAGTACCACGTGCTTTAAAAATCAACAGTTCTGTTATGATTCTCAGAGTAAACAGCTGTTATTTCCTCAAAATAGTACAACATTTTACCTTTGTGATGGCTATGATTTGTGTTTTCTTTGACGTACGGACTAGATATTTAATTATAGTTGTCTCCCGATTAAGTGGGGTCTATCTGGTTTAAACGAAAATTATGAACTAATGCAGAAAATCTATTTAAAATTCAGAACTTATAAACGGAAAGGAATATATAAAACAATGATAAAAACGCATTAACGTAAATCAGTTGATGCTGAATCCTTAAGTTACGACAATGGGAAGTCATTAACATTTGATGGAATGCTTTTAAAGAAAATAGTTTCTGTGTGCTGTATTAAATGTTATATAAAATGCTTTATGATATTAGTGAATCGTTAAAAATTTAAGTAGTGTATGTCTGCAAATGAACTTACACATTTGTTTCTTATGCTTGTGCATATCCGGAACGGATAGGCACTTTAAGAAGAAGAATCCAGGGTTTTGATTACCCGGGAAAATGTGTATGTCCCAACCATCCTGGATGATCGGGAGTCTGCTTTTTTATTACTTATCCACTCGTATATTCACTCTTCTCATTTACCCACCCTCTGCTCATTCATAAATTCATTCATTCATCCAAACTGAGGCGAAGATTGATATACAGGCATACCTCGTTTTATTGCCCTTCGCATATATTGCGCTTTTTACAAATTCAAGTTTTCTGGCAACCCTGCGTCGATCAAGTCTATCGGCGCCATTTTTCCAACAGCATGTGCTCACTTCGTGTCTCTGTGTCACATTTTGTCAATTCTCACAATGTTCTCGCATTGTTTTTTAGACATAATGCTATTGCGCACTTATACTGTAAACATAACTTTTATATGCACTGGGAAACCAAAAAATTCGTGTGAATCTCTTTATTGCGGTGGTTTGGAACCGAACCCGCAATATCTCCGAGGTATGCCTGTATACTCTGCTAAGACCAGCTCATATAATTTCCTTTATGCTCTCGTCTTCCAACAGAGACGACATTTTGCTGTAAACGTCGTTTACATCTTCGTTGATGAGATTTACTGTCTACGACCTTGTAACCTTATCACTCATTAGTCATACACCAGTTCATTTTCCTTCCACTGAAGGAAGTCGAACTGACAGGGCGGTCATGGCAGATACAAAAGACTTTCCATTTCATTAATCTTCGTTATCTCCAGACGGATTGAAATATGTCTTTGGCATGAGTCGAGCATCTGTTAACACATTTATTGAACATTAAGCAAAACTGTATCAACTGTTCAACATAAATTGATTTAAATAGGAAGATAGGGAATAGGGCTTATAATTTATCGGTTATTTGAGATTCTCGCCATGGATGTTTGTCAATTGTTCCTCAAGAAAGCTATAAAGTAACGTACTGTTAACTTAATTATTAAGGAAGATTGTCACTGGACATATATTCCGCACGTCATTAGACAATATGTAGGACAGATTGTAAATAATCAGGGAAGTTAAAAAAGTGATAGTGGAACCACGGTTCCGGAGAATTTTACGTAAATACGTCTTTACGGAAAGGAAGTTTATATATTGGCTTTATTCTAAATATTTATTTCATACATGCTTTACAATTGAGTAAATTTTGATTAATACATTGCTTATTTAACCTGAATTAGTTACGCTTAAGATGGGTCTGTGGTAGCTGAAATATGTTATAAAATTTGTGCACTTTAGAGTACCAACATTTCGTGAAAACACCATATCTTTACAAGATTTTGATCTAGTAGTACTACATTGGGGATTTGACATCAACGTTAAGCCA
Source organism: Zootermopsis nevadensis (assembly GCF_977971745.1). Taxonomy (NCBI): domain Eukaryota; kingdom Metazoa; phylum Arthropoda; class Insecta; order Blattodea; family Termopsidae; genus Zootermopsis; species Zootermopsis nevadensis. The sequence continues at coordinate 11,476,355 of NW_028259162.1, forward strand.
AACGTTTCCTCCATAAATGTGACAAAGCTTTGATTTTCCTCCTTCTTTAAATCAATGTTAAAATCTCCTGTCAGTATTATAGGCATTGTATTAGGATCTTCAGTGGCCATAACTGAAAACATCTTTTTATAGTTTCTCAAATGACTCAAAATAAATCTCTTACAGTCATCAATAGGTGTGTGGTTACAATTATACAGAGTAACAATTATAACTTTTTCACCATTGACCATACACTCTGCCGCACAAATATTACCTCTGTTTTCAGCTGCAGCTATTCTGTAATCTTCTCCATCCTCGTTAGGTAGCTTCATCAACAGACGTGGGGTGGCCATGGTAGTTGCTCCATGTTTCTCGTACATAGCCACTCCGCCTGCTCTTTGTGTCTCACGCATAAATTGCTTATGAAAATATTCTGTTGCATTGTCATACCTTGGTTGTGCGATTCTTGTAGGAACGCTTGTACTTGCTAATGATGTGGAAGCATTAACTTGCACTAATTGCTTCTTGCGATTTCTATATTCCCTTATACGTTCAGCATTAGTTTTGGTATTTTTTTTTTTGGGAACTTTAAGTTCTTTATCTAATACTTCTATTTTTTTACGTTTTCTGTACTGTCTCATATATTCTGCTTTATGGAGTCTTTTAGCATCAATGTCATCCATCTTGTACATAGTATGCAACAACAGATTACTTAATAATTCTTATATAAGATAAGTACTTGTGATATTGTAAAACGTTTTTACCAGCACAAAATTATCTACTCCACGACGCACTTCTTCTACAAGCGAATCACAGGTCAGCTCTTACCGCAATAACGAAAGTAATGTAACACAATGCCAAGTAACGTTTCCTAGGTAACACAACAATGCCAAGTAAAGAGATGACGTTTCTTAGGTAACAATAATGCCGAGTAAACAGACGACGTTCCCTAGGTAACCATTGTTATCGGATCTTTTTCCTTACACTTTTTCGTTTCCCTTTTTCGTTACACTTTTTTGCCGAATGACCCTTCCTTATAGACGTTTTTACGTAAAAAAAAGAGATTCTCACAATGAAGATGTCGAGTTTAATCTTCGGGGTTGAGATGCCATGATGTCTCATAGGTACTTATTTTTTATTGACAAAAACTAAACCCACCACTCCAGAATGTAGCATACTTGCTATATGAGAAATTGTGGTAGCTCTACAGCAGTTTTTTAATAAGTATGGTATGAGATTCTCACAGCATTGAAAATGATGGTGTTGTTCTGGGTTTTGATGTTCAGATTCGTAGGGCTGAAAATGGAGACAATGTTTTTTTCCGAAATGTTTATGTCCTACCTGCGAGACTACACAGCATCACAACGTAGAATAAAATCAGCAGTGTTTGTCAAAATTTGTTGCAAGATATCCCCAAGCTTCGTCGACGGTTACAGACGTAGACGTTGGTTACCTGGCAGCCGAGGGAAAGAGGGCACAAGGCGGTTTCTGCAGTCCTTGACCTTTCCAGCTTCCCTCTTACTATGATATAGCTCAGGCTCGCAGATATTTAAAATTAATACCACGCAGTGACTTTGCACCCCTTACCTCGCTGCTCTAGATTAATAGTACAGAAGTGCCAGCTTTTCTACAACGCGAGTTTTGACCTGTCGTCGGTCGGAAGCAAGCGGTCTCGTAATCCTGCAATGAAATTTTTGTATCGTAAATTATAATTTATTATTTTGTCATAAGTTCATAAATATGTAGTTTCCTGCGTTAAATTGCTGTGTGGTGATGGGAGATCAACCTTATAGACCTTCTGCTGTTTCAGTGCCAGTAAAACTGTGCAAATTTGGAAAATCGGATATCAGGAGTCAGAATAAGATGACTTTTTACAATGTGCAATATTCAACTGACCTGGGGCTGAAGACGTAGAGAGTTAAGTTTTCTTGGCAAAAAGTCTTTTAATTTTTCTCTTTTATTAATGAAGCAATGATTTGTAAGTGTTTACAAAAAAGGATATTAAGCTATATTGTATATGGGGTGACATCTGTAGGCGTCATTATTTTATTACCGCACCGGTGTTCCTCCCGCTATTGTATATAAATAACAGCGTGTTGTTAGTGTTATGTTCGGTACATCGTTGCTTAGAATATTGAATTGTTTGTACCCCATAACATAAAACGTCTGTACCTCATCATTTACTTCATGAGCGAACGATCATTTGTAAGCGTTTTCATGTGTTTTGCGGTAGAAGTTTATTACATAAAAGAGAGAGACAAAGGGTTGAGGTAATGCTAAAATAACACCCATGCCTCGTCCCACTGTTCATTCATCTTCATTACACGTAACTAGCCTAGATGACAGCACTACTCTTCAAACATTCCCAGCCACAATATTAAACGAGATTACCGATCTGTGTTAAGTAATCCGTCCCCGTGTAGAGCACTTAAAGGAAGTGTGTGTGGTAGCCATATATGAATAATAGAATTAAGTAATTGTTAAAACTTAGAGCAGTAACTTTGCAAATTAAATTCTTAATGGTTATAATGACAGATTTGTTCGTGGTTTTCCTAAATTCGAGTCTCATTCACATTACACACTCTGCTAATTAACATTCCCTACGCAAATTTAATTATTATTTATATAAATTTTCGGATAAGAGAATGAGAAGAAACGGGAGGATGGACAGACCTGCAGACAGTAACTTAACATTGTGCGAGTATTTTATGCACTTTCTGCATTGAACCACACCGTTTTGCATCTGTACCTGTGTCATGACATAGACACTGCGTTGAAGGGCGTATGTTGGCCAAACCGCCTCATCTATAAAAACAACGAATGGATTTTATGTGAGAAAACTCTGCTATCTGAGATGATACGCCGTTAATCTCTGTCAACTCAAACTTACAAATGGGTTTTCTTTTTTAGGTACCACCTACTCTTGTTTGCATCACAGCAGTGGAGCCTTCTAAGCGAGACCGTTATCTTAATGAAACAAACCTGAGAAACCTGGTGTACTGTAGAGGAATATTTTAGACGTGTAAAACAAACTTCCTTTATTTCAAGTTATTCCCTTCCGACTCTTCATGAGCTTCTTATAAAATGGTGTGTGTTTCTTCAACGCCTTCTAGAAGGTGTCCAACACCATATTGTCCCCCATACTGATATATCATCCCATCCTAAATGTGTTTACTTCTGCAACATTTTGTTTTATTTATGCATGAGAATCTTTTGAAATCTGGAAGACATAAATAAATTATGCTGATTCTTATAATCTATTTATCGAACATCATACTGGAGTGGTTAGGTCTTTGTTTTTGGTAGGCCACACGTTAAAATCTCGGCCCGAGACTGGCTATCTTCCCTGAGATTTTTTCGTGGTATTCCACACATTCTCAAGGCAAATGCCGGGATAGAACCTCATATTATGCCAAGACCGTTTCCTTCCACATCCTTTCGAAGTCATTACTCGCTGTCATCCTCTCATCCTTCGCTGTATAGTCTGGAAACTGGAAGCGTAGTTAAATAAATAACACATACATTAAATATAAACTTTTTGAACATAAATCATGCCTTTGTTTAAGTTGTCCTAATGTTAACGAAATACTAGGATGATGCCAGTGACGATAAAGTTGGTTTGCTAGAACAAATGACAATCTGCTGAGTAATGACGGTACTTTAACCAGACAACTAACTCACTTACTTTTGAACTAATTCGTTAACTAATCACATAAATTAGAGTCAGTCTTCAGGAGTTTACAGTAGCTTAACTTACGAATAAAACTCCCATTCTCTTAGGAAAATGGGACAGCCCGCCCCTGAGCCCTGTCTTGAACCACCCCAATGAATCCACACCCTTACATAATAATAGTTTAACATCCGTTTCAGTGGCATTGTCTCATCTGGTCTCTGTCTTTCCTCATGATTTTTAGAATATCCCTTTATTTCTGTCACCCTAATAATATTTGACAAGGAGACCAGATTGCAAAGCTCGTAATCACGCAGTTTTCTTCAGTGTTCCTAAACACCCTGTTTCAAAAGTCTAAATATTTGAGGTTTTCACAACGGTGAGTATGAAGATTTCTGTCTTCTGGGTTGTTGCGCTGTGTAGTCTGGTCGATGTTTCAGAGGTCATACTGCCTCCGTCATCAGGGCGATCACCGTAATCTAAATATTACCTTAATCACTCTGTTCTCAAACAATTTAAACCCGCGCTCTGTTCTTAATATGAGAGACCAAGTCAGACACCCGTACAAACGAGAGGTTCTTATACTGACGATGTTGTTCATCTGGATTATGATACCGTTTAACCTCAAAGATAGATAGCAGTATATCACCGAAATGGTGGTATCTACCTACTAGTCTACACCGTGGTTAATCCAGAAATAAACATCATATTTACCACAGTTAGAACCTCGAATCTCTCATATTCTTAACGTGAAGATAAAATATGAATATCGTACCAGAGAATAATAAATGCTGACGGGTTAATGACTGAATAATAGCAAAAAGAAATAAATAGAAACATTTTCTTAATATCATGAATTGAATAACAACGCGTTCTTGAAGAGCGCGTGATGCTGTGATTGACCCGCTGAGGGCGGTTTTAACACCTAGCCACTATTTTTCGTGGGCCTTGGTTTCTGCACATGACAGCAGTTCGATCAGGCAATTGTCAGCATTGAGCGCCTTGCTATTAGGCAACACATCAAGCTGTCCAGTGTGGTGAAATGTCTGAACACGTCCCTGGAGGCACTGTTGCTATGTTGTGGCGGGATCCATAAATTCTAACGCACAAAGAATATTTTTTTAACTTGATTAGATGAGCCAACATCAAAGGAGGTGGGGTTGTTGACACTCATTTTCCATAATCAGGAGATTTCTGTTTAAAATCTCGGCCCGGAGACCGGTCATCATCACAGAGGTTTTTCATGGTTTTTCGCAGTGGTACTGGAGCAGGTTTTTCTCCGAGTTCTTCGGTTTTCCTCTACTAATCATCATTCCAACAGTGCAACATGTCACCGTCAGATAGGTATGACCAAGTAGTACATAATCATTCCTTCGATCACGAATTTGAAGTTCTCTCTCTCTCTAGGCACTTGGGTGGTCTCGGAGTGAAGGTTATTTAGACTAGCGTTCTTTTTGTTCGAGTAATTCTTAATTTTTGAAACTTACCACACAGTTAAAATTATGAAAGGCGCCACACATATATAAAATTTCATCTCAGAAAAGAAACGAGTCATATTAACTATCATCCGAAACGTACGACTGTAATATATATTATAAATATATCATGGCCCATGAATGTGAGACAATAAAATACTGTATAATAGAGAATATCTCATATCAGGTAACATACGTAGCAGGTTAAAACCTCATATCATTAATAACCATCTAAGTTCAAAGGGAGTTACGTGCATTTCAGCTACAACTGCGAGGTGTTTACACATTATATTAGAATTAATGACTCATTTTACATTTCTAAACGTGGTAAATACAATGTATAAGAGAAATCAATAGGTAGAGACAGTCCAAGATTGATAAACTAAGTTCAGGAACGTATGTACTTGCTGGTAGGTACCACCGTTGCGATAAACGTATTGTCTCAACCTTCAGTAATGAATATGGAGGCAATATATTTATCTGAAACGTTGGTATCTACCTACAAATCCATACGGTGTCACACCAGAGAATATCTTTATCTTCACTGCCTTGAGAATCTCAAGATAGCTTTCTACATACATACGTAACTGATAAATGTTCCTTAAACCGCAAGAAGGAATAAAAAATGATAGTCCAAGTTTATTATATACACTGTCGAAATTATAAAAAAAATGTACTACGGTGTACAGCACTACTTCGTGATACTTTGTATGGGAGTTTCACGTTGTTGCTACAAAGGAAACAGTAAAGGTTTCTCAGAGGATTTACATAGGGGATCTCAGTGATAGTAACGGACTGGAGCTGTCTAAACAACGTGCTGTGAGTGTGTGTGTACGCGGAGGGGGGGGGGGGCAGTAGCAAATTTCCTCAAGCGAATTGTAAACCTGGAGCAGTGACCACTGCAAATCATCCGTGGACCATTGCACTTGCCCTGTCTTCGACAGAAGAGCGTACAGAGATGATTTTTCTACGTGATTTCTTTATAACGAGTGGACCAAGTATCATAGTTTTTATTTTTATGATTCGCTTTCTGAACTGGAGATTTTCCCGAGACCCACAACTAATTCCACGAATCAGAGTCCTTAAGATGCTAAAAGTGCTCCCTCATCTGGTCAAGAAAATGTTTGCTTTTTATGATACCCGAAGATTTGTCTCGGGTTTAACGCATGTTTTTCGTGATTTATTTAAAATTATTCAGATACTTTCTTTGTAACAAGTAACAAGTTAAAATTATCTTCGCCGGAAGCCACACCAGTATAGTTAATTTTATTAATCTTTATTATAATATTCTGTCTTCTTGCGTCGTTTAGTCCATTTAGGCCGTTAGTCCTACAAGAATGCAAAAGGTTAATATTCCTTATAATGTGTATACATATTTTTACGACAACGCGTATTATCCAGCTATTCTTATATTTTAATATCTTTTAAAAACAAGAGTCCTGGAAACGCTGTCGTTCGTAAAGAGAAACAGGACAATCTATGATGTCCAAAGCATTAAAACGCATCGCAGTTACACTTTTATCATAAACATTCGGAACTGATTTACTTCACAGCTCTGTGGCTAGTGCTAATTCCGTCTTCACTGTCGGCCTGCATTTTTTATATGGTTTCGCGATGTTTCTCGGTTTGTTTCCGGAGTTCTGCCCACAGTTCCTCTATCTTCGGACATCCTGTGGCGTTTCGCTGCGAAACGAAAAAGCATAGATCGCTCTACCCGGTAACTACGTACCTCTCAGAAGGCAACAACATCCGGCAACACACATACGCACACGCTGGGGTGTCCAACAAGATCTTACGCTTCTGGGTACTTATATTTTGTGACTTTACCCTTATTTCCTGCTTGACTTTATTTTATTCTTAATATTTCGCTCTTTGTTGTATTTAATTTATGTTAGTTCCTGTTTTATTCTATTTTTTATTTGTTATTTCCTTCATGTCTTAATAATTTCTGTATATTTAGTCCTATCTCTTCTAAAATTTCGGTTTTTCTGACACATCTTGCTGGTATCATTATTTTTATTTTTTCCTGGTAGTTTACCGACGTTTCGGAGGTCTTTGCTGTCTCCTTCATCAGGGCGATAAGTAAGACGTTCCACCACATACAGCCTTCGTTTGCTTCAGTCACGAAGGAACTGAGGAAGATGTGCATAAAACGGTCGCAAAAATGAGAAGGGGACGTTTGAATTTTATCTACATGTTTTATCTCTTATACCATTCACCGGAACTGAATGAAATTTTGTATGGAAGAGCTGTCTTCTCTAAACATCGTACGAGGTTCATTTTGGTCTATATCGACCTCTCGACCCCTGTAACCCCTGCTTTACATGATATTGCATTCTCGAACTCACCTTTCTGTTGTTGTTCAGTGATATTGTTCGGCCTTAGCTTCACTTTTCCCCCCTTTCTCTTTTCAGCGGCGATAAGGCTTGTGTTATTTATACTTTCATTAATGAGCACTTTCAATTGAACAATTAATGTTCTGTGCAACAAGTCTGAGATTTAACTGTAATTCTGCTGTAAAACTGTTTAAAATTTTAATTATAACCAGTTGTATTACGGAAATATAAATTAATAATTTTCCCTTCATGTATGTAATTCAGTAACAATAGCCATTTGTTGGTGTTGTAGTGAAGCGGTTTATATGACTTGTTTCCGTTTTGAATCCAGCTTTAGTGACGTGAATTTACAAACCTGTGTTTGGTCAGAGTTTGTTTTAGCTCTCACTCTCAAGACGGAACATACATTAGGGAGGATGATGATGAGTGTTGCAGAGGATATTTGAAACTAAGTGAGAGAACGTTATTACGAGGATGGATGCAATTTCATAATGAAAAGCTTCATAATTTGTACTCGCCTCAAAATATACAGTGTGTTTATTGAAACAATTAAGAGCACCTGTCGCTTCCCGGTTCTCTGTAGGAATTGCTATAATATAAGTAAGTTTATTTTATTGTTTATAAAGCGATACTTGACTCAAGGAAAACCTTGTAGAACTTGACGGTGAGTCAAGCTATTCCAGCCGGGAGCTTGAAGTAACAATCCCGTTTAACTTTGTCAGTGAACGCACTGTATTATCAGATTAATCAAATTAAGGAGTGGGGTGGACGGGGAATACAACACACACGGTACAAATAAAAAATGTATACAAACTTTAGTCGGAAAACCTGAAGAAAATATACCGATTGGAAGGTCTAGGTGTGGATGGGTAGGCAGAGCTGATAATAAAATAGACCTGTATATTATAAATATGGATCGAAATAGGCGGGATGCTTGATTACTTATAGTCTATCAGCTTTTAACGAGAGATTCTCTCCTCCATCCAGTTAACATTTGAAGAACAAAGATCCTGTGCTATGGAACGGAGTGTGTGATTTGATGTCTTGAGTTTAAATTTTTGAAGTATGATATTGTTATTCCCTAGAACTGAGTGTTGCTATAATGTTTTAACCATTCGTCACGTACGAACGCCATATTAGTTACATATCGCAACTTCGTAGTCGAGATTGTATTTATGAACAGATTAATCTCGGATCGTGAGGATATGTATGGGAGTGGCATCGCATCTGATACGAAAATGTAGCCGCAAACAGCGACCAGTAACGATAACAGTCCTCGAGGCAAGTGCTGCCGTGTGATTGGTTCAGAGATGACCGAACAATCAATCAGCGACTGGTCGCAATAGGTTATCGTCAGATCAATATCAAAGCAACTATAGCAATTAACGTTTCAAACACGCAGTTCAAATGTACAATGTTCGAATGGCTATTGTTTTTCATTCAATCTGTATTATGCCTGTGGCATTGAAGTTTTTGGAGTATGTGCTTACAGATATTAGAATTTTTGAAACAGACATCATACTATCTACTTACTTTTCAACTGTCTGGCGGTGTTAAGTAACTGAGCAGCTAGCTGTTCAACAACCAACTGTCCAAGTACGTTGCCAACTGGCGTTCTAACAAATTAACTAACCAATTGGCAAATCAGGTAACTAAATAACCAAGTCTTTAACATCTGAACCCAAAGATTCAACAACACTAATATTAAAACCGGTGACTGATTATAATCCTCAGTCAGTTACAGTAAATTCAGTTCATGTTATCATAATCAGTTTCTGTAAGACTGATATTGCACAACTGTACCTAAACTGTCTTTTCAAGTTGTTGCTTTTAAACTGGTTTCCCCATTAATATTCTTCACCAATTATTTTTTTTTTGTTCAATCCTTCATAACAGCGTAAGTTTTGTTATTCTGAACATACCAGGTAAGCTACATAAACTACGAAATTCCTGTCAATTTTAATCTGCTATAAACCTGAATAAATGTAACTGCAACTCCATTTTATTCACGAGGCCTGTAAATGAGGTAGCCTACAATTCAGGCACTATTAACTTTGATAGACGTAGTGTGCGTCAAGATGGAAACTGAGCTTCATGCTACGTCCGTTGCAACTGGATAGACCCTGTTAACACTGAACAGAAGATCGTTCTGAACGGGAATTTCTAGAAGCCCGTCAGTCTCCTGACGAATATCGTAACTTATTTGCATTATCGTATTAGGCTGAGAGAATTATCATTCTTCATGACAACACACACCTTTACATTGGGGCTTTAAATTTGGCCATCCGTCGTTCAGCCCGGATCTTTACCTCGAAATTTTCATGTTTTCGCGCAGCTGCAGGAGGAACCGATGTGACGCCTAGGCGCGGAGTGCACTTGGACGCTAATGCGGTTCGATTGTTTTTACGATCAGACTGCGACATTCTACGAGAAACGTATACAGCGCTTAGTGAATCAGTGGGGTTAATGTCTGAGCGCCTAAGGAAATTTGTGCCTGGGCCGAACAGATCTCAAGGATGGACGTGTATTGCACATTGTTCGTGTACGTATGTAAAAACGCGCATATATTGACAAAATATATAATGGACTTACTAATATTTGTGTCTAATTCCTTTTGCGATACGTTTTTGATGTGTGTGTATCGATTTTTTAGAGCTTTTTATATCAATTAACACAATATAGAGACTACTTTTTAACCCATTCGTTCCTGATCGCACTTTATATGGAATAATTTTTTTTGTTCCAGTGTCATCCTGTGCAGCGTTATACATCGCACATTTTATAAGATTACATATCACTTAGAAGGTTTAGATATGTTGAAGCAATGTTTATGTGGTGAGCATGTTTGCGACATTATCGATAGTATTATGGGTAGTAACGTCATGTGGACTTGTAGGTAGAAAGGAAAGTTGTGGAAAAACTTACCACTTCTGTTATCGTCCTTGAAGATGGAGGTTGTTTATGCTTACAAGACGTTGGTATCTCAGAGTAATTTGAGGTTTTCGCGGCTGTGAGTACGAAGATAGATGTCTTCTGGGTTGTAGCGCCGTGTACTATGCCAGACGTTCAGAGAACCTCTGAAAAGTTGCTAAACTTGTACAACCCAGAAGGCAGCCTTCTTCGTTAGTATCTACTTACAAGTCTACTCGACGTTAATACTCAGAAGAACGTATATCGACATCTTCACCGCCTGCAGAACTTCAAATCTCACAAATTCACGAACTTTTCAATATTAATCACTGATTTATATTCTGCACTGTGTCAGAAATGTCGAGCGAAGGCGCAAGGGTCCGCTACACGCACATCTTCCTTCTTCTGCATGAAACCCAGATCGATCCCATACCTAGGGTTGAGCATCAGACTACCTCTACATTTTATGGGGTGCAAAAACACGGTCTGCGGTTCTACCTGTTTGGAATCTGAAATTAGGACACAAGCTACGCGTCATCATTGCTGCTTGCTTTATGCTACTGCAGATTCTCGTAGGTTAGTAGACTGATATATCAGCCGTCACAAAATTGCGTGCGTCAAAGTGATATCGAAATCGTACAACGTTGCAACACGAACAGATGGACTCAGGTGAGGGAAGACAACTCAGAACTCGTAACGTAGCAAAGTTGGCAACATTGTACTGGTGACTTAGAGCCGCGCGGGGAGAAAGGGGGTTGAAGTCCTTCCGTAGCTTTGAAGCTTGTGATTTAACAACGGCTGCATTTGTTCGGTTTGGCGCTTCCCCTGACGTTTCTGTAATGTCGGAACTAAGAAAGCTTTTGATACACACAGTACGTTAACCTTTCACCTCGATAGGGCAAAATTCATTGTGTTATTCCAGTCTCTGAATCAGTTAAGGAAGATGTTTCAACTTGCATTTCTTATTTCATTATGCACTGTACTCTATCAGAGTGTTAGAATGGAGGAGGATAAGATGAACGTTGCATGTAGCACATGACAGAGATGATAAATGAATATAGAATTTTATAAGGAAAACTTGAATAACAGAAGGCACGTTGAAAGCCGATTCAATGATGCTAGGGTGATATTAAATGAGTTTTAGGATCTGGGATGTGAAGTGTGAACTGGGTATATTTTGATAATTATAGGATTCGCTGACAGATTATTTTAAATGACTTTAAATTGCATAAATGTCAGGGATTTCTACTCTAGCGTTTATTGGCTTCTCAACAATGAGTGTGCTAAATGGAGTAACTTATTTAAACCCGTAAGATGGTGATAGTGTGTTTCTCTTAAACGTTGGTTTCCACTTTCAAGCCCGGTTTACCAAGACGATCATCGACAGGTTCCATCGAAGACCGTGAGGTAGATAAGGAGAAGAAACATTAGGACAGACATTATTCTTTCATTTTTTGAAGTTTGTGTAATTGAGCGCATAGAAACACCCACGTACTTTATTTTATAAGACCAAGAATCCTCCTAAGTGGGGAGGTCATGGCCCGAAAACGGCCTGAAGCACCATAGATGATAATGACTTTATTTGGCAGGGCTAGATTTCAGTTATTTGTTAAAAAGTGGCATGGGATATTAGAAAGAATGGCGGAAAGGGATAGACACACTTGCATTACTACTGTATAAGTACATTAGTTATTGAACCAACTAAGTAATTAACAGTGGTTGAAAATATGTGCCGTTGTTTTGTATTCGAGAAATAATCAATTCAGATCTCGAAAGATATGCCGCTATCCTGACTGATTTCTGTGGCCGTTTTGGACCTTTTCGTGCTAATAATAATAATAATAATAATAATACAAAGAAATTTAAAAGAGACATCGACAAATCCCGCTAATCTATCCTTTTCCATTCCACTGTAGATAACATTCACTTATCTCATATAACGCTACACAACTCCTTCAGTCGATACAGCGTCGTTAAATAACTTACTAATTAACCGATAAACCAGAAATGTTTCCTCAGATGTAATCAGAAATATAAAATAATTTTTCAGAATTCTTGTCCTCTTTACTTGCCGTCTTACCGGTACATTGCGCTGCATTTGAGAGTATGGTCAAATCGAGAAATATCGCATAAAAATTTAGAAATGCTACAGAAATGTAGTAGACTTGCGCTCATTTCCTGTAGAATGCTTAATGACACTGTTTTCTCATAAATTTCTAATAAGGTAAATCATTATCTCCATTATTTGACTCGGATCAAAATTAAGGTAACGTAACAAACAAGTAATAAAATTATCCATCATGGGTCAATTTGACATTGTTATTGCAGTAATTTAATATTTAGTCATCCAAACATAGTATTTCGTTGATTAACATTTGTTGTACTGATTGTAAGGCTAATTACACGTTCGCGAATTAAAGGTTTAATTAGTAGGTACAGAGGTTTGTAACAGATCCATAATTTTGTACAGTTTCAATTAGAGTATCCAATATCGTATATTAAAGCTGCAGGAACATTTTTGAAACCTCTGTTACATTTCTCCGGAATTCTTTTATTTTCTCGCCTTCTGTAATTCATGAATTAATTATTGAAATAAAACGTAAGTTTTCTAGTATTTGTGTATTAAATTCGTTTTAAAACAATAAGGGCGTAATATTTTTTAAAAAAATCTAAACTAATTACCTATAATATGTTACATATCTGAAACAATGTAACCAATGCAAATTTAAGGGGGTAATTAATTCGATTAATTTTTATTAAAGTTTTAATTTTTCCATTCTCTGTCGTCGATTTATTTAGCTTATTTGTAACCTGATATTCGTTTAGGTTTACTAACCTTCCCGCTAAAAAAATTCTTGATTAGGTATTTGTAACACCTCGACATTAGACAGGGAGTTCTGGACAGAACTTACAAAGTCAATTAAAAAAACTTCGGCCTTACTATTCTTATGGTTTTAATGCCCTGTTTAACTAATATCATAATTAAACACTGAGATGCAGTTAAGTTCATGGGTTACAACGCTGGACTCATGCGTACTTGGTCAGAGGATCAAATCATGGTGGAATCTGAATTTCAATTAATTGCAGTTGAAAATAACATATATATAATAATCATAATTACAGAACTTCATTTCTCTTTGTGAAGAACGTGTTACTTGTAACAAGTATAAATTTAGTTTACATTAATTTTGTCGGACATAACCTCAAGTTTCGCACAATTGCTATGTTTGTAAGTGTTGACTTATAAATAATACTTAATATGTAGAATTTTCTTTAACTCTTTTCATAAAAAAATCCTTATTTATGTCTCCAGTTGTACAGTAGTTATCACTATCGGACGTAAGAGCAAGTAAAAATGTTCGCGTATTTTTTTAAAACTTTAACCATACGTCTGAGAGATCCTATCTGGCTCTTTGACGTTCTTACTTTATAAGTTATAAGTTAATGCATCTGTCATGTTAACTACTACTGACTGTAGACATTTTAGAAATTATGAAGTGGCTTCCAGTGGCACAGTGTTTACACAACATTTCGCGAAAATCTGCCAAATTGGCTCAAACTTTGAAAGGGCGATACACAGGCAGTTTGGTGATCTACAAGCCGACTTTTTCGTGTTGAAAGGAAAGGAGGCTACCAGGGAAAAATCTTTGCAATTTTAGTTCACAGTTAACGAACGGGTTACGTCTTTCCCACAGAAGGCGCGAGTGATGATCAAGACGTATTGTAATTTCCGTTGTGTTGCGAGTTCTCATAACCACATTACACGAACAGTTTATAAAGCCTGGGCTAAACAAGTTGCAGGGCACAAAGAAAGGAAAGTTAATCAAAGAGGAGGACTATAAGCATGTGCTGACGATGGTAATTAATAATTATGTCGGGGTGAACACGCGTTTCAGTCGTAAGGAAGACGGTGATACAAGTAGTGGAACAGTCATTAATATAACGAGTTAGATTCGCGAGGTCATTTGAATCAAAACCTAGGATTTTTATCCTAACAGGTTTTATGTGATTCTTCTCTGTTTTCTGTGCAAAGTATTGCTGCGTAAAGTCTGAACAAACCCTGAAGAAGGCAGGCAATGCAAGTTTATGTTTCATTGAATGTTGCCAATGTATTTATGGATGAGAGAGCAATTATTTTCATTTAAAGTAAAAGATGAAGCTGTTGTGGCCTATATCAAACTGCCCATACGTTTGCCTGGAATAACTGAATAAAATCACGGGAAAGGGGCAGTACAGCCAGTGTCTAGGTCGAAAAACCCAACCTTTACCTCCCCAATATAAGACATGTTTTTGCTTTTGTAATCGAGTTTAGATGAAAATTATTAACAATGATTATTCAGTAATAATGGGATGGTGCATTAGCAGTGACGGAATGTAAATATTATAGCGAGGTTTTTGTTTATAACCATAACTTTCTTGAAGTCCAGGAAAAAATTGGTTTTTAAGTGAAACACTGTGTTTTATGAATGCTAGGGGTATGCTTGATTTTAAAGAGAAAATAATTATCAGACTGTGGTAAATGTATATAAAACAGCTTTTGGAATAAAAACACGTATAAACCCTTAATGTGTTTCAAACATTTTCGCTACCTTCCTTGCACATGCAAAACCTTCATACAAAGACTTTCAGACTTTACTCACAATCTGCCAACATACCAAACGTCGAATGCTCAAAAGTTATCATCAAACGGAACGTCGTGTTCTAATTTTTTATTTTAAATTACATATCCTTTAGAGATTATCGTTAAACAGTACTTCAGTATACTAAGTAACTACGCTGGTGAAGCCATACGTTCAGGAGGTGCTCGATTCAAGTCCTGGAAGGGGTATTGGCTACCCTGACTAATAATTTTTGTGGTTTTTCTCAGTTAATTCAGGTGACTGACAGAATACTTCTCAGAATTGGCCACGACTCCCTTCTTCCTAGTTAGCCGTATGCGAGCATCTTTATTTCGTCATTGGTTATTAAATAGCCTTTGCGAATGACGCAGGGTCACTAAATAACTTTCGAATTTAGAGACTGGGTTCCCGATACAAATTCGCCCTAAACTGAGTGTAACATGTTGAAGTGTGTTTTAAATTTAGTTAGAAAATAATAATTCATGTCGATGAAATCAACGTTCATGTGAACAGCGTAACTAATTTGTAAGCCCACATTGTTAAATGTGGTAATTATTAACTTCTTTTCTCACACGGCCCTAGAAATAAAATTCGTTCCATCTTCGTAGATCCAAATGATAGCAGCAACATTCTGGTGTAGGGGAAAAATTCTGTATTTGTATCGGAGAGGCACCTTGTTCGAGTATCGTCCCAGATTACCGGCTAATATTACTGAGGTATATTGTGGCTTTTTCTCAGTCTTTCAAGTCCAATGCCGGTAAAGTACCACCGTATAGGCAACGATTAATCTTTTCTTACCATTATGTCCCAACTTCATTCGATACCTGTAGCTCCTGCAGTTGAAATTCTGTTTTAAATAACACTATAATAAATCATTTATACATGGGGAAGCCTTCACTGAAGTGTGTATTAAATTTAGAATATTTGAATTCAAGCGAACAGAGACTGCATACTGGAGTCACTGTATTTTGACAGCTAGATTGCATTATAATTTTAGAGCCGAATGCTGAAGCTTTTAAGACGTTACTCAAACCATTTCTCATTTCATCGGTTACATTCAAAAGAATACGTTTTCCGGTTCTCCGCAAAATTAAAACAGTGGGACATATTGATGGAAGTGACGTGTTCGCGAAGCGAGCGGCTGGTCCCTACACCCGTCAGTTTGCAGTAAGGTCAATATTCCGTCCAACAGACTTGCTGATCTGGGTAATACAACAGCCTAGCTGTGTGGTACCCATTATGGAAGATAAGGCCTATTTATGGCTACAGAAGCTTCCTCGCTCCAATGGTAAAATGTCATCCTTTGATAAAATTGTATAGCACGTGCTGGCACGAACGAAGTAAGAGAACCTTTATTTAGGATTTTAGTGTGGGTTGTTTGGCTGCGCTGGGAGTCGCATTCCAAAAGTATATTACGTTTTACAGAGAGTTCAGAGTTAAAAGGAGTCAGATCTTGAATCTGATCACTTACGTCTGTCTTTACCTCCGCGCCATCCACACGACTGTATGGTATGTTATTATGCTTAGTCACAGGAATATCATTTTTTTACTTTCATGTGAACACTTTGTTTTCGCTGTCGCGAATTATATTGAAGTGTGCCCCTGTCGCGGTGGAATAATAAGATAAATATGGGAACGTTAGCGGAAGTGGCTAACAAAAGAACATCCATGAAATTGTTGAGTTTAGTTCTCGAAAAAGAAAACTGAGACAGTCAAACATCAGTTTTTGCTGACCGCAGTCTGTATGTGTAAAACTGTCTCTAACAGTGCTACTGAGAGACACAGATATTATTTTTACAACTGGAAACCTAGCGTTGCATCCCATCCTACTCCCAGTTAGATCTCACTAATTATAATTTTGTTTACATCTAGCGTCATAGAAGTCTTCTTCGACATTCCATAATTCTACAATTTTAGTAAATTTTGTCATTGTCTAAAACAATTTATTCCTCTCAATAAATACATGAACAACGTCTTTCCTTCTACATAGTTGGCATCCCTCTTACTCAAATTATTTCCTTTCTCCTCACTTTGTAAGTATACCCTATTCTATTTCATGTAGACCTGCTGTAACCTGTGCATGCATGCAGGAGGAAGTTTTCCAGTTGCCGCACTATGTATGTTTTCTTGATAGTAATGAAAAATTGAAGGTTCTTTTAATTGTGACAAAAAATGTGCTTCTTCAGGTAATCTTAAGTCCTGGACATGTCACTTCGCGATATTTTCAGTTCGTTCTCTGTTTGATGAAGGAGAAGTTGGCTTTATTATGGACTGCATGAGGGTGAGGCCCTGTATATTACCACCTGGGGAGTTGTGTTTCACCATTAGTTAACGCAGCGAAACCGTTATTACCGTCATTTCCCACCGGTCTCTACTCTATTTTTCATTATCTGTGACTAAGACTGGCGCATGAATCATTTATGATCTTAAAGGAAACTGACGTAAGGAGCATACTTTGTAACATACAAGGCACAGTTGATAGTCGCGTGTTACAAGTTCTGTTCTTTCATCGGCTATTCTAGCGCCTATTAGTGGTAGTTCTGGAATTGTGATTTCTGAGACGAGGATGCAGAGGAGAATGTTTGGTCCTGATGTGTTGGAAGTGGCAGAATGATGGAGGAGCTCCGTTGTTTTACTCTCCCCAAAATATTATTAGGATATCAAATCAAGGGGAATAATGTTGGCGAGATATGTAGCACGAATATCTGAGTTTAGAAACATGTACACAGTTTTTATTTTAAAATCTAAAAATACGTAGATGGAAGGATAGTACTAAAATTTATCTTACGGAAGTCGGATTAAAGACTGTGACTTGAATTCAGCTGGCTTAGGTAATAAGAGTTAGATGAAATAGGTATAAATTCTACGACAGTACTGAATTTTATCTCGTAAAGATAAGGTATGAAGTTCTGAAATGTCTTTAACTGGTGGAGTATTTCTTAATCAGATGAAAACTTGTCAACTGATCTTAATTTTTATCATCTCTACAGTAATTTACAGATTAATGTGATTGTGAAGTTGTAATTTCGCGTAAGCACGTAAAACGTCTTTATGTAGATTTTATCTGTGGAAACAAAAGGAAATTGGACATTCTTAATAGTCCAGGGGCAGAATATCTTCTGAACATAAACATGAAGTCTCTTCTCTATTTACTCCTTCGTTTCGTGTAAAACAGAGAGGCTAAGCCAGCGAAATATCCGCTTTATATTTTTAAAGTGAAGGTTCAAGCTATTTATGCTTCGCAAGCCATTATAAAAAATAGGGACACGTAATAGGTTTTTCAACAAAATATAAAGAAAACTGCGAGTAAAATGTGACATGATAAAAGACTACACAGAAATTAAAAATAACAATTGCTTTAATTATAGTTGCTAGAGACATTTTGACTACATCACAATTCTTGCAAAATCATTAAATAAATTGTCTCAAAGCCCTAAAGGACAAATTCTTAAATATTTATTAATTTGATTTGAAATTGATATCTTCTTATGCTTTAGCTGGTTCACTGTTGTAATTTGGTGATTTATGAGAATTTTGTTGTTAAATTTATAACCAGATGTGACGCATTGTAGACGTCACACAGGATGGTCGTATATGGATCGAAACGCCTATGTCATTGCGTATTTTTACTGGTGTTTAATATCAGTTTGTTTGTGTATTGGATGAATGTTTATATTGCACACTACACGGTATAAAAGCATATAAAATTGCTTTATAATTGTATGTACTTGATCATCGCATGTATTCAAGTTGTTAAGGTCGTTCTGTCAGCTCTGTCTTTACCGTATCTTATTCTATTTTGTGTGTCACTCCAATTACCCGGGAACGTTTCATTCACTCATTGAATTTCAAGCTCTTATGGTAACTGTCTCTCTCTTTAACACACATATATTAATTTTTACTATTTATTGTAAAGGCACGGGGTCATAGATGTAATGAATTAAAATTTTTAAAAGGATTTTAAAAGAATGAATCCTTTATTTTTATTCCTTTGATAAACAGGATTTGTTACGCTAAGATATACTCTCTAAAATCAGGTTTCTTCGGAAGTTATTTCATCACTGCATGTATTATGGTAAATACGATGCTAAGAGAAAGCTCCACTCATTCTTAACCCCAGCCCCAGATGGACACGAATAGTCAATATTACACTCGCTGCTGTACAAATATGCTGACGTATTCTGTCTGTAAGAATTCTTATGTTTGCGGTGCTTTTCTGTACCCTTTAAACTCTGAAGCCGGAAGCTCATATAAATAATATCTAAAAATTCAGTCCTTACCTCAAAGAAAACGTAGCGCGTCTGCGTTACAGAGAGAAATTGTTTAATGCTGTTTAAAGAAATAGTTTCTGTTTGTTCTGTGAATCATTTGAAACCAATAAATACGCTCTATGGGCAAAATAAGCACTTATTATAGAGAACGTGGTACGTATAGTTACCATTCGGCTTCAGAGTCTTAATAAATTAAGGTCACTCTGAGATTTCCATGAAACCATCAAATTCTTTTACAAATCACAAAATAATTAACAGAGTTAAGCCACAATAGAGCGGTGACAATCGGAATATTGGGTCTGCGTCTCGTAGTTCTCTTTTAGCATTCATGCACGACTGTCCAAATTTAACTCCACACAAATGCCAGAAGGAGTGATTGTAGCACAGTTTTATTTTTTATTTTTCTTAAATGAATAAGAATTCACTGAATTGTCCTTTTAAAAATAGTAAATTTTAAAGTTTAGTCGCTTTTTCAGCTTTAAATTTACCGCCTTAGGCCGTAACATCACAGAGGATTAATTATTCTGGGGTTTTAAAATAATGAAAGACCAACGCAGACACAAGACGTGTGCATATTTGTTTTAAATAATAATATGCATGTATGAATTGGGCTGTACTTAAAAATAATTGTTTGGTAATCTGGGAAAAGTGATCAATTTGTAGTTTCCGGTTCGAATTATCGAGACCCTGCAACAACTGATAATTTTTTCCATTCTGCTCCTATGGGAGTGATAAGTGTTACCTCTTTATTATAACTGAAATTGTATCTCGATCTCTGGAACCAAGGACTGTACAGTGCTCACCGTGTCAAATCGATATCTACTGTCCATTGCAAATGAAGGAAAGTGCGTCACGGGTATCGGCGCACTATTGCAACCGATAAAGTTCAGAGTGCAAACGAATCCGCCCTTCTGGTAGGTGACATTCACTTCCCGATGCTTTTATCATCTGAATTTCCAGCTTTAGATGTCACCCATTAGGAATAGTGTCACTACCCACTTTTCTACTCTTCCGCCTACGCGAACAAGGTGACCCAGTTGATTCAGTTTGTCAATAAATACGACTTCGTGGCCAAAATAGTAGCCGTGAACACTCCACTATTTATTTCTTCTTCACATTCTTTTCTGCATCCCATAAAAGACGTACCATTTTGTTCACCATATAAGCTCATAATATTCGTATCGCACGCTCCTTTTTCGCGTTCAGCAGACAAAATATTCATTGCCCTGATGACGGAGGCAGTATGACCTCTGAAACGTTGGTAAACATCGACCAGACTACACAGCGCAACAACCCAGAAGACAGAAATCTTCATCGCCCTGATGACGGAGGCAGTATGACCTCTGAAACGTTGGTTAACATCGACCAGACTACACAGCGCAACAACCCAGAAGACAGAAATCTTCATAAGCATATTCTGATTTTACAACACTACGTCAACATTCTCAAACGAACTAAGTTAATCAAAGAACAAGATGTAGGGACTTCCACTATTTAACAGTAATTACAGGATAACTGGAAAAACCACTTAACAAGGAAAGAGAAATTCGTCATCACAAAACACACGACGACTTCTGGTGAAACTGTGCTCCATTACTGTAACACTCACCGTAGTAGTCGAGCTTACAAATTTTCAGTTACAATTTTAACAGATAAGTATATAGGAAGTTTGGTTGTTTTTGTCCGTGGTGCGGGCAGTCCGAATTCGATTCCCCGTTAGGTATTTTTTAATCACCATGCTTACAGTGGATGCAAAGTGCGAATCTCAGCTAAATCGCTGAAAGACGAGAAGGGATGGTGGAACGCCAAAGAGTCTGTCTCCCGCACGCGCTACATTACTTCTGCAGCCTAAACGTAATAATTTTACATCCGATATTACACACGGAAGGACCGAGTTCTCTCTCTCCTTTTGTGCAGTCGCTTCACTGTCTTCCCCTCCCTCCTACGTATGTATTTGTAACGGTCGTTCAAGCCCGGAGTTACGTTGCGGCCATTGCACAATGGCTCTGGGACCAGTAAAATTTAATTTACTTTTTAAGTCTTCGCATTTATTTGTTTTCATCCTTCTTTTGTTAATTTTCGCGAACGATAGAAGCGCAATTGGTTCTCATTGTTCTTGACGTCATTTCTTGCAGACACAAATATGTCGCTGACAGATCTGAACTAACAGGAGAGATTACACTGCAGTGAGTCGTAAATAATTCTTATTACCATCATCGTGTTTTTTTTCCGAATTTTACACCGGTTTCTTATATACGTGTATTTGAACCTACGTCCAATTAGAGGACAATTATTATTTTACTGGGGGCTTTGCTCCTACAAGCTTCGCTCGCCAACCCTGCCGAGGGTTTCCCACTATTTTCTCCCCAGCCTTCCCTCACTTTTATTCTCCTTGACTTTGTTTCCCCCCTTTTTAAAATAATTTGGGGATGAAATAATGAGTGAGATGAAGAACTATTATTGTCAGGATTTCGTGTTTCTTCAGATTCAAAAGCCAGCGCACCGTAATGTCTGCACGCTTTGCCCATCGTATCCCGTAACTTGTCTGCAGCGCTGAGTAGTTCGCCCTTATGATTTAATTGTTGGTGTCAACGCTTATTTTCGCATTGTTTCTGTAACTTGTATTCCACGTTATTCATAATTCCGTCCTCCAATAATTGATTATATCTTCTCTTCTTCCTTGTTGTACACAAAGATATGTGATCAACCTGTTATTATTTTTGGTCTTTAATAACTTTTTATTCTAGCTTACAACTGATGTTTTCAATTGAATAATTTGGTTGGTATTTGCGGTGCGAATGTATTACATTTAATATTTTAAATGTTAGTCTTTCTTGATTGTATTTTTGTTGCCTTATTGCGCCTAATAAAATAATCCGTTATTGTTTACCCTTTAATTACACTTTTATCTCCGCTTGCAGTTATTGTTTTTCATAACATCATATTTTCGATATTTGCAGTTTGAACGTATTTCACTGAATGCTTTAAACTTTACAGTACTTTGTTGGAGTAGCATTTTCGTTACATTACATACTGAAATTGATGAGCAGGGAAGCTCAGTCAGTATAGTTACTGACTACGATCTGGACGGTCAGAGTTCGATCCCCGAGGCAGGGCGACAAAGGTAGGGGGTTCTGTTCTAGCCTCTGCATCCAGACAGACTTTGGGCCGGGGCGTGACGCTGACCACTTAGCCCCTCCTTGTGTCGAGGTTGAGAATGAATTGGATCTACACCTCGTCTTTCCTAAGTGCCAAAATTGGCATGTAACGGGTTGGCTTTATTTTTACATATAATAACTGCATTCAATTTCAATATATAAAAGTAAAGTCAACCCTATTTTCTGAGTAGGGTTTGAGGTTCCACGGCGGTCAGTCCGAAGATGGCTGTCTTTTGAGTTATAGCGCCGTGTAGTCTGGTAGAAGTTTGCCAGTGGAGGCAGCAAGGACCTCTGACGCGTGAAATAAATAAGGACGGATTTTTAATTGGGAAGCCTCATGGAAGAGGCTGTTTTGGAGAAGATATGAGGCTAAAAAATAAAATTGATATTATGGAAATTGATTTCGGGGTGTGAACTGGATTGGACTAGTTCAGGGTTCATTCAATGTCTTAGTTCTTGCGATAAGTGATTAAACTGCTAGATTAATGAAGATAGTTAATTTCTTGAAGACCTAATTAACTACTATTAGTGAAATTCCCTTTGCCACAAGATTAGTTAGTTTATTTAGTTATTTTACTTAACTTTAATAACTTTGTGGTTGAAAAACTTGTTTCTTCCCCCAAATGTATACGAACTTAGAATAAAACATCAATATAAGGACACTGAAATGGGAATAATCTTCTATTACGTTCGAGACTATTCCACTTAGTTGTTGAATCTAACTTGCTAAATTGGCAGGCCTCGTGAATCATGGCATCAGAATGCCAGACGGTCGTCCTCTTGTATGCAGTAATTGGTAGGATCGCGCGAGCAACAGCACCGGACATCTGGTAGTAATTACGAGGTACAGCGCGGAGGCTGTGTAATGATAGGGGCACGCTTACTGGCAGCTGTTAACAAGCACGACTATGCCAGTCAAGATTATAATCCTCTCACATTTCTTATTATTACGTTTGTCCTGGAAATTCGGTGAACGGATTGTCGGACAATGAAGTTATTTCGGCAGCCACTTTGGTTCCTGGTTGACGGATTCACATGAGCTTCTACTCTGCCATAATTTTAACGCATTTGGTACGTGATTCAAATCTCTGGGGCGGCTTGTTGAGACAGACATTAGCAATGAAGTTAAAAAAATCCACCTGTCACCTTTGCTTTCTCTGCTTGTCTGTCCGTCTGCAGCGTGTAACAACTCGAGAATTGCTGAATGAATTTTTGTGAAATTTCATAATTAATTATATTAAAACCTGTTTCCGCATGCCACACTCGGTTAAAATCGAAAATAATTACGGTCGTGTTACTCGCAGACCTACACTCGTTTCGTTGCGAAAGTGTCGTTGGGGAATCCCAGGCAGGCCCCAGACACTCACTGACTGCATAACTATGATGTCAGTGATACTATTTCGAAATGCCAAAAGTAGTGTGTGATCCAACAGCTTCCATAACCACCAGTGCTTCCGAAGGAAGATCATTTACGAACTGAAAACGAAGATTTCATAACAGAGGAACACACAAGAAATTTTATGATATGTGTATATAATTTCTTGCTTTACATTTCTTGAGTTAAATCAGTCCAGTGTGAGACTAACACAAACCGAACGCAGTGGTCAGCTGGGTGCCACTCTTTCTTCGTTATCGGAAGGTCGTGGGTTCAAACGTCGGCCGGGAGACCGGCTATCCTTGCTGAGGTTTTTAGTGGTTTTCCTCAGTCCTTTCAGGCCAGTGCCGGGATAGTACTTTAAATTCGACCACGCCAGCTTCCTTGCACACCTTTCCAATTCATTATTCACTATCATCCTCTCATTCGATGCTGTATACTCTAAGCTATTGAAAAAACATTGTTAAATAAATAAAAGACTAACATTCGTTATTTCAAATATGTTTTACAAATATTATCGTAATTGTTGATGATAATTTAATTCGGGTTCGACATTTCCGACACGAATTAGGAACGTTGTAGCCACTGCCAATCTTTACCTGTGCCTTATCTTTTACCGATATTACCATCAGCTGGATGGAGCTGGCTAACAATGATGAATTTTAACTGATCGCTTTGGCCGTGTTACGGTTTGTAGTGGACGACTGATCCACGTAAGCAAGGTAAAAGAATTTATTATTTTGTTCCTCAAAGTGTTAGCCGAACTGATTACCACCGATTCTAAATATCCCAAGTAACTGAGATAGTGTAGTATAAAATTCACAATTTATATGCTTGTGTCTGTGTTACGAATAATGATTTTCTTGTGCGGTATGATCCCATCAAGCCTTGACGTATTGGTAGTGCTTCATTAATGTTATGTATCATTATTATAATTGGAATAATTATCGCGTTAATTAAGACTCATTGTGATTGTGAGTTTATATTGGCCTACGCTGTATAAATGTCGCTCCGCAGTTATTTTCTTTAATCATACTAATTTGAAATAAAATATTAAAAATGTGATAACGCCCAAGCCGTGGGTCTAGATGCGTGTTAATAATGTATTATATTTCGCAGTGGGTAGTACCTAGTTTCATTAACAGAATTTAATTAAGCGTCACACTGTGGTTTAATTATGTGTTATTTCAGGTCACATGACAATCTTACTGTGTAGTGAACGAAAGATAGTAGCGGTATGTACGTAGGCAGCATATATATGTAAATGTAGTCGTATGTAAGCAAGATGTCACTGGCCAAGTTAATGTGATATCATAAGGTATCCACTTCGAATCTTGATCTGATTGAAATCTTTGTAATTTTACTCAATTTGTCTAGCGATTTCCCAGAATTTTCTCGCTTTTTTAGATGTCCAGTATGCATAAATATTCTCCCATCTTATTCGACACTTTTAAACCCTTGCAGACAAAAACTGTGTTGTTAAACGCTGGAAGTGGTTGTCCGTATGATTGCCGGAATTCTAACCCGATGTCCGGGTCACTACAAGCGCACAGCTACCGAAATATACGCCTCATTCAAATTATAGGAAATTTCCTTCTGAATTTTATTAAAAATCCTCTCTTTCGTTATTACAGCGTTGTCAAAACTTTTACTTTCACGAATTTTGTGTGTTTCATTTTGATATTTTTTAACTAACTTCATAGATGTGTCACTTGGATAAAATCATGTAGGTTTATGTAGTTATACTGACAGTAAGTCCATTTTACACAAAAAATTCAATTTCTTTTCAAATGAAATGGTAGTTAAAGACATGCCCATACTGTTAGAAGCTCTGACAGGCAGTTGTCTGTAAAATTACTCAAAGATCTCTAAAATGATGGAAAGAGTCATCTATAATTCTCACACTGCATGTTAAATTTTATATGTGCATTATATAGTCTATGAATATTCATACTCAAATTCTCAGTATATTTTGTCTGCACGTTTTTGTGGTAGAACTGGATCTTTTGATAGCTGGATGCAGAATATGTGGGGCATACGAAATTTGTTGTTTATTCATGTTTCAGCCATTCGTTCTCAGAATAACGCATTACATCTCTGAGATTAAAATTGGAATTCCAGATTAGATGTGTTGTTACACCGCTGTTGAGATGTGATTCAATATCGCCAGTCATACAGTCATGTTACATGTAAATATAAAGTAGGCTCTGATGCTTTCCAGCTCGCAAAATATAGACGTGTCTCTTTATGCGCTCTGTCTGTCCATTACAACGGAAAGCAGGCTTGAAAGATCTGTTGAAATTTGGCGTATAAAGGGTTTATAAATGCGTCTGTGACGTAGCATCCCCCGCTGGTTACCATGCTCATTTATTAAATATAATAATATCGAGAGCGCCATGCAAGAAGGTCGTATCAACAAAATGGCTAATTTACAGAAAACTAAACTCTTACACCTGACAAGTATGCATTACTGCTGTTTATACATCGTAATTCAACTGTTACCATTTCTGTGTGAGCAGTATTAGCATTACGCCTGTCTGCCATGACAGAGATACATGTTTTCCGTTGTTTGACCAAATAGTTCCGATTACAGTCCACGACTGTAATCTTGAGACTTGCGGGGTGAGGAAGTGGGGTGAAGGAGGAAGGAGGAGAGATAGCGTCTGCCTTTAACGCTACGGACTTACTGCATTCCTTGTAAATCTCAAGATTACATTCGTGGACTATATACAGACATGTTTGTACGCCTTCTGGCAAGATGCCTTTGATATCATGACCCACTGCCTCGGCATTATGCTTGAAAATTTTGTATTTTGTTCAAAAATTGATAAAATCTGGTGTTGTGGCTTAGAGGCTTTGGTACTTAATATTCCGATACGCTGTTACATTTCCCTCAATGTTAATTTTCCTCTTTTACCGCTGAGAAAACGAACAACGCTCTTTGTCGAAAGTACCCATAGCTAATTTCAGAGTTCTGAACATATGTCTATTAGTCCTGTGCTGAGGGTGATGCCTGCAAGTGGATATTTTTACATTTACCGCCACTATTAATGACCCCTCAGAGACGTAATGTTGATTTTCGTTTTCTAGCAAGAGAACTTTCACAGGCTGATCCCCACATTTTGGTAATAATTTCTGTGTTTGATTACTCTGTGTCCAAATCTCTTGTGAGTGCTTTCTACTGCAGCTCCTGGCGAGTTTAATTTGCAGTATCGCTGAGTACATTACAGTCTATTCACATGTGAGTCTCAAATATTGAAGAATTAAATCACAGCCGTTTGATAGCTTAATTTCTTTATCACAGTTTTAGAAACATCTTTAGTAAAAAGTTGTCTTTATTAACGAATTTAGGGGTACTTAATTCGCAGTTATGAATATAACAAATGCGTTTTATCACTGACAAAGTTTGATTCCGTCTCTATCACAGAATATTCCTCCTCTTATATCTCTCTACGTTATTAATCACGTAAGGTGAACAGTGTATTAGTCTATTTTTCTATTACGAAAACATTTGGCTTATGCCATTGTCAGTTCGTGTGTGTGTGTCTTTTTGTCACACAAACTGAATGAGAGAATTGAGTAAGTCTGTCTATGTGGCTTTGGCAGTCACGTGCTGTACTACTACGAAACCGAAAAACTTTATGCTTGTTCTAATTTGACGTGAACTTTACTGGTAATATTTTGGAACATATGGCGCTTTTAGATAATCACTGATAACAAAACAAATAAGTGATACTCCCGAAAGCAACGAAGACGTGTGAGAAATATCTTTGTATTAAGGACCGATGTTTTCCACTCAGGAATATGTGGTTTACGCATGAGCATTTCACTTGCTTACCGGGCCTTCTACGTGACAATAATTTACTTACTTTCGCGTATTACCTGTGGTAACAAACTTTGATTCAGTTCACCAAATATGGCAAGACGTCGTATGAAAGGCATGCTACAGGAGACAATTTCACTTTTACGAGATTCGAACGGTGAAGTTTACGATGTCCTTCTGGATTGTGATGCGATGTGGACACATGTTTAGATATCACGGCTTGGAGAAACATATCGTCTCCTACTAGTGCACACGGCATCAAATCCCTGAAAAAAAAACGTAAGTTTTATTTTTGTGTTTATTACTATTACTATCTTATGAGCCGGGATAGCTCAGTCAGTGTAGTGAGTAGCTACGGGCTGGACGATCGGGATTCGATCCCCGACGGGGGAAGAGGATTTTTCCTCTAGCCTCTGCGTCCAGACCGGCTCTGGGGCCCACCCAGCCTCCTCTACAATGGGTACCGGGGTCCTTTCCCGGGGGTAAAGTCGGCCGGGGCGTGATGCTGACCACTCACCCCCATCTAGTGCCGAGGTCAAGGAAGAGAGGAGTTATACCTCCACTCACCCCAAACGCCTACATGGCGTATAGTGGGACAAACTTTATTAGTATCTTACCATGAAGGTAGTTTTGTAAACTTCTGAGGGAAAACCAGCGCTGGCTCCACTCTATGCATGAACCTGATATTGTAAGCAACAATCTATTCCGCCAGTTCTTAAAGTAAGCGCTATCCAAATCCGTAATACCATGTAGCGCACAAATACAAGCATGTCATGACCTTTGTAACTGTTCAGAGGCACTCTCCACGATTTTTAACTTATTCTCTTTTTTTCTGCCTGAAAGTATTTTATTCCCTGGATACGCCTAAAAAGGAAGTTATTAAACAGATACATATATTTTGAAGAACAGGCCCCTATAACGGAACAGAGTATCACAAGGGAGGAGAATAACAAAAATGTTTCATGTTGACAACCATACATTAAGCTATACGTAGAAGGGATCACATCAGTAAAGGAATAAAGACACAACAAAGAGAATGGAAGATATTATACCTCACGGTTCATAAAGGTATATAGGACTTGACAGGAAAATTGTACGTATGTCGAAAGAAACAAAGGTACTTACTTAGTGTCAGTCACTTTCAGTCGACCATTATCAAATCCTAAAGGACAGACTGAATAGCTGGTTTCTTCAGCTGTAGCACAACATTAAACCGAGTTTAAAGATTTAAGATAGAGAAAGAGATGGCATGGATCCTTAAAAAATGTCTAAAATTGAAACATTTTGTTTCAGCAGTAGCGAATTAATTGACGATAAAGAAATAAATTAATAGCTGACCAAATTGGTGAATACTTGCTATCAAAATATTGTGGCTTTCCGTGTTTTATTTAAATACACAGATATTTTTTGTTGTTTCACGTGGATGTGAGCGAAACTTAATCTTTCACAATCGATTAACTAACAAATCACTGTACCTAGAAATGTAAACGTTTTGCTGTTATTGATTACGTTCATTCCTGGGGAATTATGAATGTGCTGGTTGTTCTAAACTTTGTCATATTTAACTTATTTTATGTATTGGGCATTCACACTATCAAATGATAAGCACGAATATATTAGTGATATGTATCAGTAAAGCTCGATCTTGAGAAGTGGAGAAGCCAACGCTTATCCCAGGCGTCATGCAATTTCGTAAGTGCTGTGTTTATATGTCGTGTCTGATCGTCTTCGTATATCCAAACAAGTACAGTAGCTCAGACTATATAGAGTCGAATGAGAGGGTGAGGATGTGGAAGGAAGTGGTCGTGGCCTGATTTAGGGCACTGTCCCGGAATTTTCCTGAAGGGACTGAGTAAAACCGCGGAAATTTCAGTCAGGTCCGAGATTTAAACCCGGAATCTCCCGAATGCGAAGAAGGAATGTTAACCGTTCGACAACGACGCTCGGTACAAATGTTTGTAAACGAAAGAAGGCTTCGTAGAATGTTCTCAGTACTTCTTCCTAGATACCATTCACGTATGTTTGTTGGAAGCAAATAATTTCATAGACAGTGATTAAACAGTTTATTGGAATATCTAGTTTAATATACGGTGCCCCAGTCTCAAGAGAATCATGTATTGACACGCGTATCAGATTTATACACCTCTTTCAAACCACATGTTGTTCTTTATCCTTCGTAATTCGTTTTCGTGTTAGCAAAACGAGCCCATCAAAGGCATTATTAGCAAACACAAAAGGGAAATCTGATTATCCTTTCAAGCTCTTTGTATGTAAACGAACTCCTAAAACAAACTAGTTTACCAACTCATTTTATTTTCAATGAAAGTGACGCATATTTACATTGAAATCCCAAAGTTTACAGAACGCGAAAATTAAACTGAAGCAGCCGTTCTGGAGATGACTTGTTCAGTCTTTGGTACACCAAAATGTGCAGCCACAAAATCCGTGTTAAATGAACCCATAGTTACTTACCATCCTCTACTTAAGTAACTGGTGACCAAAACACGGATGTTTCAACTGACCTATCTGCAGTCCGGAAGATAGCATTGGTCGCTTGGCCCAGCGATGAACGGAGTAATAAATCATTTGACGTTTACGGGCAGCTCAGTTGTACAAAGGACCTTTATTGAGAACAGTGATGTTACTATGTATTGCTACGTACAAGGAAGTGTATGACGCCACTGTTATAATTACTTTGTGCCTTTGGAATATTGACCACAATTGCTGTTGCCCACATTTGAATTAAAAAGGAAAAGTGTTTGAATAAAATAAGAAGAAAACGCGTGAGTTAATTAAGTCATACATAATGTGCGTGTTATTCTACATATGTTTAAATTGTTAAGATGTACGATAGAAAATCGCGAGAAATTGTCGAATTTTTTTATGTCCATTGTTTTCGTGCCTCATGCCATAAAAATGTCTTAGACTTGTGTAGTGTTGTCAATAACCGAACTTAAAACTGCTTAATGTTGATTTGCTCAGAAACGTAACATCGTTAATTTTAAATAAATCTACGTGTCATAAATGGAGTAACTACGGTCCGATCTGGCACTTAACCCTAGCGTCAAAAATGTTACATCAGAAAATCAGCCCTTCAGCAATACAAGCGTTGTAGTGTTACATTGGTTGTAGTGTCTAGTACCGAGAAGTCGATTGTTACATTAGTTCTAAGGTTGGTATATCTTTCATATAATCTACCAAGGAACAATATTATTACTTTTAAAAAAATCGACTGGACAAGGTCATAAAAAGGTAGGTTAGTCTCTGGACATCTTCCGAACATGAAGCAAGAACTTTTACTGTTGAATCATAAAATTCCTTTCCTAGTTTTCCAGTATTCTCGGAATCCTTTCAGAATCTTCCGTGAGTTTCCGTCTGCCTGTCCCCTGGATAAATTTCGGAAATCATTATTACATACACTAACTGAGCTACTTTCGTTAACTTATGCAAATACCTCCATATTTTAGAAATTCATGCCATGACAAATAAGAGGATGACTGCTATAAAGTAAGAAAATACTACTGTCGTTATTCATTGCAGGGTGTTAAATTTTAAAGAGTGGTAAATACTCAGAAAACATGTAAAAATTATTTGAATGTTTATTGGAGGGATAAATAACTTGGTGACTACGAGAACTATCTTGGTTTTGTGAAAATTGGAGATGAAATTGTTGTTAAATTCGACATACTGCAAATTTAGCCCTCTGACATGTTCCAGTTCAGCCTTTTAGGTATCAAACATTGTTATGGTTCCCTGGGCGGGGGATCGGCGCATGGCATACGATAACATAACTCAAATTTTGCGGAAATCTGTGTATGCTCTAGGTGGTATCTACACACTCAGCGTCATTTCTCGAGCGGGCAGACATTAAACATTCCTTAGGCTCGTGACTGTCGTAACGTAAGACTTGGAATTTGCTTGTTAGTGGTACTGAGGAAAGAGGTAATGGTTTTAGTGATGATGATAATCATAATCATAAAACAAGACCATATAAGGTTGCTTTTTCGGATCATTAAAATACATCTCACCGACAATCAGTTGTAATGCTTTTTTTATTTTCTGTTTCACCAAGCGCACAAGTAACAAAGAAGCCTCAGATATTTTCAGTGTTCCTCTAAGCATCTCTGCACCGCCATTGAACTCAGTGCTTGTGTGTGACCACTCGTACGACACAAAGCAAACAACCTGACATAATGTGTATTACATAATACCAATATAATGTTTAGTGACGTAAGGTTTCATTTAAACACGGTTATTTTTTCTACCACATATAGTAGCCTCAACGGTGTGGTAGTTATGTGTTGACACAATGAAGAATATTGAAACCAGAGATAATGCTTCAAACAAATGTGTGGTAAATCAGTGGGGATGTTCTTTTATTGTTGTGGTTGGATGACGCTGTCTCCATGGAACTTCTGCCGCTAATGGGCCCATTGTCCATCCCCTCAGACGACACATGAGTGAACACGGAGCAGCGGTGGAATGATGTTGACAAGGGGAAGACAGAATGACTCGGAGAAAAACGTGTCCATATGCCATTTTTTCCACCGCGGAAGAACTGTCTTGGGTGCAAACCCGGCTCTCCAAGGGAAAAAACCGGCGATTGACCGGGTACACTATATTAATGCACTATATTCTTTACTTTTTATCTTAGCCCAAATCCTAATACTTCTTATCTCTTTTGTTCTTTTGATGTTTAGGGTTATCTTTGGTAATATATTTTGTGGCGTATTCATCAGTTACTTTTATTGCCAGGTTTCGTGACCATTATTAATATAAAAGGTTAACTGTACGTCTTTATTTGTTGTTATATTTAACCACCGTTTTTCGACTTCATAGAATTGAATGCGAAGAGACAGGACGGTTTTGAGTGCTTAATTGAGAAAGCTGTGAGATAAAGCGGCCGTGATCTATTTAAGACATCCGTACATTATTTAAGAGACGTCAAATTGGAAAATAAAACCCTTAGAATAGAAGGTCTTAGAACTTGTGTTAGAACCCAGGACCTTCTAAATACAAAGCACACATTGTTTGTTTCTATAAATTTTGTTGGTATCTGTACCATCTTGGAGAATTTAAATGGTTTGTCTGCACTGTGGACTCCGTAGGACCGAAAGACATCTATCACTCTAAGCGACGAAGCCATCACCAAAGTTCCTGCTCAGAACCTATTATGCGATAACTGTCCACCAGGTGTAAACCCGTCTTGACAGGAAACACGTGTCCGCACACCCAAACAGCCATTAAGACACGCGAATCGAAATCATAAAACTTATTTTAAGCAGAATGCAGTATTATGTACATAAAATTACTTTTTCTTCGTGTTACATATGGTGCACCGATCGTAAATGAAGCATACATTAGTGTCTGCTGAGATATTAGGTTCTCAAGACGGCGTCTTCTGGTTTGTTGCGTATGTT
Organism: Zootermopsis nevadensis; assembly: GCF_977971745.1. NCBI lineage: Eukaryota > Metazoa > Arthropoda > Insecta > Blattodea > Termopsidae > Zootermopsis > Zootermopsis nevadensis. Next base: position 11,509,391 of record NW_028259162.1, read on the forward strand.
GTAGTCTAGTAGACGTTTACTGACGTTCTTAAGGTTCTTGCTGCCTCCTTAATCAAGGCGACAGCCATCCTCACTGTAGTTCATTTCTGTGCATTGTTACGCAACTGAACGTAAAATAGCGGGTGATTATGAAAAGGTGCAATAAAAGATTCAGTAATGACAGTAACAAGTTTTTTTGTGTTTATGGTAAGTTACAACCCAGAAATCCCCCGTAACGCGCGGGGCTGTTATGCTTCTGGCTACAAGCAATGTTCGGGAACCATTCCAAAGACGTCCATCAAGAGAGTGTTATAAAATATTGCCACCCCAAAAACACATCGTGCGTAAGACACTTCACAGATGCTTGCATTTACATACACACAATCTGCCGTCGGTACAGGCCCTCGAGCTGAATGACCATATAAATCGAAAACGTTTCGCAGTGGAAATCCCTCTCGGCCTTAATAGGGGTAAATGAGTACCAAAACAGAGTGGTTTGCAGATGAATCAGCTTTCCATACTAGCGACCAAGTTAATATACACAATGTTAGTATCTTGGGTTTAGAGATTTAACATGTGTCATACCTGATAACATAGAGCTGAGTTCTTGGAAAGCCAATAGTATGCCCAGATAGTGAAGGAACTCCCCGATATTTATGGAATCCGAAGGTTTATTTCCGTGTTCGAAAAAATTCCGCTACCTGTTACTACCCTGAGCCACATGGTTCCAGTCTATACCCCAATCCCTATTTCCCTGAGATACATTTTAATATTATAATTAAAAACTTTAAGGGTTTTACGAGTCGTCTTGGGTTTTCCAACCAATATTTTGTACGAATTTGTTATTTTCATTTGCTTCCTGCGTGCTACATGCCCCTCCCATTTCATCCCTCTTGAGTTGACCGCCCTCACTATATTTGGTGAAGGGTGCAAAAAAATTATGGAGCTCCCCATGACACAGTTTAATGCATGGCATAGGAAGTTAAAAGGTAAATAAGTCCACCAAAGTGGAAGATTGATGTCGTTTAATGACAGGGTCACTGGTAGGCTTGATGGAAATTTAGATGCACACGAACGGAATATGTGGGCACTAGAATCGTTAATCGTTTATGCATTGTTCGTCAGGTATCCTCAAGCAAGAATTTTCCGTGGCCGCATCCAGTTAAAGTAAGTTTGATTGATGTGGATGTTCTATAACGTGTAATAAATTTCGATAGTTTTTCATTTTCGTGTTTCCTTCCTCAGTGACTCTTTTCACTCTTATGGGCACCGTCATACTCTTTTGTAAATTCTTTCTGCATTTACACTGATTTGAAAGCTATTTCACTGCTGTAATCTTGCACCATGGGCGTTGTTCTTGTCGATTTTTCTCAGATAGGACATTAAGGGAATTGTTTTGGTATTGCTTGTGCTGGAGCGACATCACCGTTACTAATGAGAAATCTCTCCCACATGTGGCCGGTGGTCAAAGTAGCGGGAATGATTGATTACGAAGGAAAACACGCTTACATTCGACCTAGAGTCGGCAAACGGTTGAAAGATGGCAACACTCGACAACTTTCAGAGTAGCCAGAAAAGTGCTTTAGTCTTTTTTTTAAATATCCAATAATTGTAAATAATTTCAATTTTTAACTATTTTATTGTGAGAAATTGGGCGCTTGTGTTCATGCTAATAAACGGTAGGACGTCAGATGAATTTAGTGGGAAATGTTTAATTTTTTTCTACAATGTGTATATAAATGTAGGCTTTATAACCGCGAACTGTCAACTGCGTATGCAGAAGACAAATAAATTTACATTTTTGAAAACTGCTAGCATATACCTACAGAATTTCCTTGAAGAATTCAGAGCATTCATTGAAAATCGTTCAGTGTTAAATATAGGTCATGACGTAGCCTTGTAAAACGTCTTGCCTGACACTCGCTTATTCATGTCGTTGTGAGGAAAATGACGGTGTTCCATGCATTTATGTTTCTCCATTCATTCAATTCTTTTGTGGGAATATATCGGATATTATGTGAAACCAATACAATCAATCATTTTAGTCAATTTAACCAAAATGTCACTAGGATAATCTCATGCCGAGATAAATTAGATGCTTAGTGCTGCAGACATCGATGCGTGAAACAGCCAATAGGTATTCCCTGTGCATTGCCTCCAGCATCTGTATCAGTGGGACAGAACAGCTGTGGTGCTCGATGCCCGTGTTTTGTAGGTATCCTGTTTCAAACCCGTTCAGGTTACCAGTTATGACAGAAATCTTCATGTAGTATCTTACTTTTTTGGTGAACTGGAAAACGGTGACGTTCATTAGGCAAATACCATGAAAATCTCTACCTATTCATTATTCTTGTTTGTTTTATTCTGCTTTATCTCCTTCATCGTTATATACAGTATCCCGTAAGAGGCCATAGAAAGATTTTTGTTATATGACAAAATGCGGGAAAAAATGTAAACTATGAAAAGTTGTTGCACGTTTTGTGTTTCCAGTCTCAAGTGTTAGAATCTTTTATCTAGGACGAGCCGCTACAGCACTACACTTTTTATATTATCAGTAGTAAAATTTATGGCGATGTTGTCACTTTGTCGTAACAGCGAATGGGGGATGTGTTTCCAGAATAGGTTTGGAGTGGTAGTGAGCACTAACACCAAATTAGAAAACACATTTGTCTTAATGCTGATATGTTAACGTATCAACATCGCAACAAGTTTTGCTGTTGATATCGTAAATAGTTTAGCGCAGTAATGGCTCGTCCTAGACAAAAGAAATTCTAACGCTTGAGATTTGAAACCCGTGATTTGCAACAACTTTCTCCGCTTTATGTTTCTCTGTATTTTGCCAGGCAACAGAATTCTCCTACTTCCTCTGACTTGTGGGCTATATTTTATTGTCTGTGAAGTTTAAACAGTGTTTTTAAAAAATGTAAGCACGTCGATACAGCTGGTCTGTGCACTGGAACACGGTATCTCTTGTGTTGTATTGTGATAACGGGGACTCTGTTTTATTTTTAATTTAACAAAATTCCGAATAACCTGCAACAGTAAAATCCGAGGCTTAAATCGGAGTTTAGCACGGAAATATGTTACAGCTTACGGCTCCATTACGACACTTATGGAAATTGAACCTTGGGTAGATAAGCAGTAATCTAATTCTTTAGAGACGTCCATTCGTGTTACGTAAATATCTAAGTTACACCACTAATTACACAATTGCACCTGGCTTTATTCAAATATTCTTCTATGTTCCATCCTTATAACAGTTTGTCATTGTCTTGTAAATTACTTAATCGAAAATAATAAAATATGTCCTGCTCAAACGTTTGTTTCCGATGCTCCCTCATCACGAAACATTTTAATACAGTCTTTAAAAACATCCTCTCCCCCTTTTTATGATACATTTTAAGCACAAACCTCAAACCATGCTAAATCACTTCTACAATTTGTTGCATTTCAATCGGTGTATGGTTTCATAATTCACACAATAACTTCTTATCTCTGCTGCAAGGATATTTGAGAACATAATTCCGAAGAGAATATGTGGATGTAAGAATCAGAACAAACAGAGAAGTGGAGAAAATTGTATAACAAGGAATTTAAAGCTATGCAGTGTAAGTCGAGCAGGCTACGTATCATTTTCGGACACCCAATATTCTTGTTTAATCAAAGACAGCGAGCGTCTCCAGCGTCGGTAAACCGCGCTCGGTAAGAAGACGAAGCGAGGATACTATGAGCTCACCAAGAACGTATTCCGTTCCTGGTATGTAATGTTCAGACTTTCTGTCAGCATTTGTGTACAACTTCAATACGTCCTCAGAGAGAGCAAAATTTATTTCCTAAAATAAGATTTCAAGAGGCAACATGTTTGAATACTTTATTATACTTATTCAGGATCCCTGACAATATAAAAACCGATAGATGAAGGAGATTCTCTTATCCATCACAGCGTACGCCAGCTACGTTTAACGAGACATCCAATACACAGTATCTGTCAAAATGTCAGAGACAAGCGCCATAAATGTGCATGTGGGACCTCCATCAGTACTGTTCTGTTATGGATATGGATATTCCATTAAGAAGTGCAAAAGTCAAATCCACTATACACTTACGTAGCTTCAACATAGCCATTAATAACTGAGCTGTAGATGTGTGTCGTATTAGGTTTTTATTTAACGGCGCCATACCACATACGGCGGATGTTGATTGACACGTGAAACGGAAATACTGTTACGAGTTCCTAACTGGAAAGTGTTGAGTTTGAGGTTGGGGGGGGGGGGGTGTTTGAAGATTCTGTCATAACTTCGTCTGGGATCATTGAAGAGATCGCAGAACTCGAGCTAGCATGCGTCCCAGCTGTGATTTGAACTGTGTTTCTTCAGTACTTCGTCTCTCGTGGTGTCGTCTTGTCTTCTGGATTAACAGTCGGCGACTGTTTCGTCAGAAAACGTGGAGCTGAAATATTTTACTACGTATTTTGTAGATTGACTTTGCCTAGATAAGTATGTGATAAACATTATCTGAAAATATGCTATCCGTTTCTTGAGTTACAGTCAGAAATATGTCAGTCGTCCCCAGAAGCCTGACGAGATCGGGTCTCCTTTAATTGTATTTTTAAGTTCCGGGTCGAATCTCTTGTAACTTAACAAGTTCATGTTATACTTGCGTCATGTCGTGGTTTTAATAAAATTAAATATGCTGGAAACATGTCTTCCAACAGTGTGACATGAAATAAGTGTATGGATTTACGACTAAATTTTGCCATATGGAGACGAGCAAGATAATCTTTTACTCTCATTTAATAACTTGTTGCGTCATGTTTTATTTCTTATTTTCGTCTTTTTCGCTCCACTATAGTTGTTTGTCTTCGGGATTCTAATAATGACTAGAATTAATTTTTAAAGCGTAAAATGTGAACAATGACTTTGGAATATATAACTGTAAACAGCTTTGTGAATAATCATTACTTTTTTCATAAACGTTGTTTACGTCGTGGAGTCTGCCCTGATGATGGACGCATATACCTCTGAAACGTCGCTAAATTTCTGCTCGACTGCACGGCGTTTCAACCCAGAAGACAACCATCGTCATAATACTCGTCCCCTTGAGAACCTGAAATGTTACAAATTTCAGTAGGTTTACAACGTATGAACATCTAACAGTTTATGTTAATAATCATGTATTATAATAAGAGCCCTCAATATAAATAAACCATTCAAATTGGATGGAAAGTTTTAATCAATTTGTTTAAATTATATTGATGTATCCAAACTGTGATTATGACTTAACTCATTTTTCATGTAACTGTGTAATTGTACTTGCACGCACAAAGCAGGATATTTAATATAAAGCAATATTTTAATCTCGATGGGCTGTATGCATATATGAATATCGTCTTGATGTCTGCAGGGCAACTAAAGGAGCGCATATCAAAATCTACTGAACAGGTAAGATTCTTGGAGAGTTTGTCTTTATTTTGACGTTTATTTTATGTCTATCATGCGTTGTTCCAAAACTATGACTGTTTGTTACCCCACCATTATTTTACGGACACACTGTGTGTGTATATATATACACACACACACACACACACACACACACATACAAGCACATTTCTTTTTGTTTTAACGAAAGTTTTTATGCCCAACTGCGCCACGATTATAGTATATTTTAGAATTTTTTACCAAATTTGGATCTAAAATAAATAAAGTGATAAAACTAAATACGCCACGGAATGATGCAACGAACATAGGAATAGTTTGTTCTCTTAATGGATGTTCTGTTTGTC